>NW_015388454.1:246956-387887 GCF_001527695.2 Protobothrops mucrosquamatus
AAACCTTATTTCAAATAGCAGTAAGAATTTGTTTATTTTGTTCATACAATTATTCCGGTAAAGATTTACAGAAAATATTTTGCTGTATTAAATTTAAATCCCTGACATGCTGTCATTTAATTCAGAAGCATAATAGCATACTTATCAAGATCTTAATTGAGCAAAATCCTTCTTTATTCTTGCTCTGTTCCCATGCCAGATCTCTTTATACACTCACTGTAGGCTACCAATTTTAGACATGTTAACACTACAAGAAAGATTATAGGAGTTTTCCCATTAGGCCTGTGTATACTTGGAAAAGATATACATTTTTAGTGCTAGAGTCAATCTTTGACAATTGCCTGGACAAGCCCCTGCAATATTCTTGGCAAGATTTCAGAAGTGACTCACCATTACTTCTTTCCTAGAGCTGAAAGAGAGTGACTGGCCCAAGATCACCCAGCTGGCTTTGTGTCTAAGGCAGGACTAAATTTCCATGTTCTCACGGTTTCTAATGATGCTTTAACCACTACACCAAATTGGCTTTTTTGCATCTTTTAAATCTCACATCTTATAATATGAGAATAAACAGTGGATAATTATATTCCCATGGTTTGCTGTATGTCATTGTGCTGAAAGGTTACATATCTCTCCTGTGCAGAGATGGATGATTTCTCTTTTAGGATAAGTCAACATTTTGATGAAAGGTTACCGAACAGATCCTTGGTTCATCCATTTTTTTAGATCCCTGCTGGAACAAGCCAAGCCATCCGAATGACCAGAAGCAAGTAAAATCAACACATATGGGATGTTCTAGTTTTCAAATCCCAAGACATTTCTTTGCTTCTTCTTGTGTAGACTTGACTTTAACTGGCTTATTTAAAATTATTTTTTCCATCATGGCTAGATTAAATCACCAAAAGTCACCAAAGTGGGACTATTCAAATGCTGTTGACATAATACTTCAACTCATTCTAATTGTTCACATGATTATTAAAGTGGATCCAAATTAGGCCAATTCATTTGGAACAGGATGACCTTTGAAATACATTGGAGGATTAAAAAATGCATTTTACCTGCAGCTGGTACTAGTGCTATAATTCATTTTCTTTGATTTTCACATAGTTTTTAAAGTAAATTTCATTAATAAAAATCCATGGTTTTTGTTTCAATTCAGACTGAATAGCAGACTTTAGGCTTGCTATTTCAGCTAATGACAATGATTTTATGAAGACCTCACAGTTCATCAAGCAAACCCCAATACAAAGAATGTTCCTTTAGAAGTAATTAAATGAGGAATAATGCCAGGAATCTGTTCTGAGTATCATCCCTGGCTGGATCTCATCCCTTGCATTCCTGGTTATTCTTACAGTATAATGGAGAGCAAAAGAAAGAAAGGCTAAAGCTCCTGGGGCTTGATCCTAACTCTGTTTTCTTCTGTCTTTATGTATTTAATCAAATTTAATGGTTGCCTCAATCACAAACACAACTTTGGGCAGTTTAGAGAGTATAAATAATTAAGATTACCATGAGACACTAAAAGAAAAGTAACAAATAATGGCAAAGTTAGCAAACACCCATATCAGGGAAAATAGCATGACTAGCTGTAAAACAATGCAAAACACCCATCAGGGTACTGATCATAAATCATCCTGCACTCCTCCTTACTTGCCAACCTATATTTAAAAGCCAACCATGAAACAATATCACACTCATCTTCATTTTATTTTGAATTTACACTAACCAAGGGAGGTAATGATGAGTGAAGAAACAGAGCATTAACTGAAGGGGATTGGTTGACTTTAGGAGCTGGAACTGGTGGGAATTGAGAAATAAATGGGGAGATCTTTCTGTGAAATTAAAACAAATTCCACTAGTTATTTTTTTTATTAAAAGTTTTATTAATTTTTAAAAATTACAATCTTTAGTGCTTAGTAAACAACATGTTGTCTGGGTTCACATGTTTAACATTAACTTCTTTAATATAAATCTATTCAGTACTGCACAATCCGGTATTTTTTCCCTGATCCTCCTTTCTTCCCCATATTTTTTCCATTTCCCCCTCGTTACACAATCACAATTCTTGGTACTATTGATGTATACAAAGTTAGATATAAACATCTTCATCATATTTTACTAATATTATACAAATAACAATAATATCAGTTCATAAATCAATATCCTGTTTTTCGTGCTCTTGTTAGAGTTTGATTTCCCATCAATATTTAAAGTATCTTTATCACTTATGATTTTCTCAATATTAATTACATTTATATAGCTAAAAGTTTTATTAATACCAATCCTCCTCTTATTTTCATATTTCCCATATCAAAAGAAGAAGAAAAATGCTATTTTATTTCTAAATCATATCTTTCATTATAAAAGTCTAATTATATTTAAGGGTCATCCGTTCTTTTAATTATATTCAAACAAGTATTTAAACATGTGATGCCTTCTCTAATCAGTCGAATCTTCTATATTTTAAATCTAACTTTCGCTTTCTTTCTTTGCCAAGTAGCTTTCCAAGCCAAGGCAATTAAATTGCCCTGGAATTTTTTTTCTATTTTTATGAAAGTTGCTTGGCATGAGGAAGACAATTTAGGTAGAGTATTTTTTTTTGGGGGGGAGGCGAATTCCACCAATTTATATTCCTTAAGCAACTCCCAACTTCTTTCTCCCCTCATCTTTTGTCTCCCAAATTGTAACATTTCCCCTGACAGCTCTATGTTCCATTCCCCAAAATCTTCTTCCTTGTCATCAGGTGCATCTTGCAGACTTAAAGGGTAAAGAGTCTTTTGAGTTTTCATTGTTCTGGGTAAGTCTTGCAGTATTTTATTTGTGTATGGTAGTTTATATTTCCCTTCTTTCATCTCTTCCATCTCTAGGTCTATTCAGAGCCCTCTCTGTGGGCATGCATGCCGTCGCCCCAGTCCAAAGTCTTAAGTCCTGTCCATATGCAACCTGCATCAAAATCTCCCCGGGCAAGTGGCTTTTTAAGCTGCGTTTTATAAAACTTTTTCACTTTGGGCCTCCGCTGCCGTGTGCAACAAAAAAGTTCAATCAATCAATCAATTAATTTCAACTTCTCATGGGAAAAAAAAAGATCTTGCAAAGTTGGAATTGATTGATTGAACTTTATTTTTAGTCCCACATAGCAGCAGAGGAAGTGACACGTTGGAGCTGGAAAGAAGATGCTGCATGGGGGTGGAGGGAGAGGTGGGAGCAGGGCTCTCCATGTGAGGGGTGGGTCGGGGCCTTTGCATGGGGTAGAGAAGCAATGTAGTGGCGCTAGCATGGTGGTAGACCAGTTGCTTCCCTCCCCTGCCAGGCACCTGCCGAAGCCACACAGGATAAGGTTGCTGGGCCCGCTCCCACCCAGATGCCCTCGCCATTTGGGTGGGGGCTGGCCCAGCAACCTTACCCTGCATGGTGGCAGGAGGATGGTGCTTGTGCCCTTCCCATGCCAGGCCAGCCCCTGCAATCCCGGAGCGGCTGTGCTAGGCAGCAGTGGGCAGACCGTTGAGGTGGGGGCTGGTAGGCTGACCAAAGCAGCAGGTGGAGCACTAGAGGCTCGGGGAGGGAAGGTGCTGAAGCATGCAAGGAAACAAAGGAAGATTTTTTGGGGAAAAAAAGGTCAATCAATCAATTCCAACTTCGCGATCTTTCACGAGAAGTTGGAATTGATTGATTGACCTTCCCCCCCAAAAAAACCTTCCTTTGTCCTTGCAAGCGGTGGCTGATCACGAAGGAGAAACGGCATGGGGCTGGAAGTTAGATAAGGAAAGAAAGGCAATTTCTGGGGGGAGCGAGGATTTCTTTCCTTATCTGCCCCACTTTTCTGAGGCCGCTTTCCACTCAACCGCGTTGCTCTTGCCAATGGCCCAACTGCCCACTTCAGTACCCTCCTTCCCTGAGGCTCCAGCGATCCACCTGCTGCTTTGATGGCTCTGTAAGCAGAGCTGTGAAGTTCTCTTCTCTGTCAAAGAAGAGAACTTCACAGCTCTGCCTACAGAGCCACCAAATCTGTAGCTGAATGGGCAAGTGAGGGGGGAACCTGCCCTACTTGTTCCATGGCCGCTTTCAGCTGAGCCACATTGCAGCAGCATTGGGCGTAATACCAAGGCACCAAACAGCTGCGCCATGCCAAAAATGGCAATTTTCCACCTCCTGCCCAATGCCGCTGCCATGAGGCCGCAGAACAAGCTGGGTGGCAGTAAGAAACCGGTATACCGGTTCCTTACCTTGTTCCACGGCCTCATGGCAGCGGCATTGGGTACGATGCGCGAGGCAGCAAATTGTCGCGGCTGGCAGCAAACAGCCACGTCACATCGAAACTGGCCATTTGTCGCCTCACACATCGCGCCCAATGCCACTGCCATAAGGCTGCAGAACAAGCCCCGGATCCCCCCCTACTCTGCCTGCTGCTGGAGGGCTGGCCTGGTATTCGCAGCAGGCTGCAGAGCCTCAGAGTGCACCGGTCAAGGGGCCGGCAGGCTGTGGCTGCTGACGGACACAGTTGGCCCCCATGTGCTTGTGCTCACTGTGGTGTCAAGTAGCAGCTGCCCCAGTCCCTGCCTTGCCTTGCCCTGTGGCAATGGCACCTCTGCCCTGCCCCCACCTGGTCTCGCCTCACCCCACAAGATGAGCCTCCTGCCTCCCATCCCACCTGCCAGAGACCCCCTGGATCTCCCCCAACCCTGCCCAATCCCCACAGCCATCCCTCCCCACAAGCAACATCGAGGTGGCCATGCCCACCCTGGCCACACCCACCCAGTCTTCCATGAACACTGCAGCTAGGCCCACCCAGTGGTCATGCCCACCCAGCACCCGATGATAAATAAGTGGGTTTGGGTTGCAGTTTGGGCACTCAGTCTCTAAAAGGTTCACTATCACTGGTCTATTTCCTCTGTTTCATCTTCTGATCTCTGGTTTATTTGTTCATACTTTGTAGTCATTGTCTGAGAACTTTCTAGTTGTGGATTTAATTTAGAGATTTGCTCATTTATATTACTAAATTATTTTTAGTCTCATTATGGTTTCTTTTTCTGTCCTCTTTGTATGCAACAATTGTTTGGTTAATTAGTTGTAGCACAGAGTATATTTTCTTCTGAAAGGTATTTGTTTTTTCTTGAGGCATCATTCCTGGAGATCCTCTAATATCATCAATCTCAGTAAGAGTAGAACAAAGTTTCCTCTAGTTTTTTGGTCTTTATATGTAGCCTTTATAATCCAATAGATTCCAGAATGCAGGTCCAGTCCCAAAAGCAATATTTTATAGTAATCGTTTGTCTCAGGCATACAAAAATTGTCAGTCAGGCAAGGTTATAATCCACAATGTTCAAAGTATTCAAAGTTTTCAACCTCCTGAAAACAGCTCAAAAGTCTCTCCCCACCAGATGTACTCAAAGGTCAAATTTTTCTTTCTCTCCCACTAGCTCTTGAGATTAAAAGTCCAAACTCAGTAGGTGTTTATAGTCCAAAAAGGTCAGGGTGATAAGTATGCCAAAATATTTTCCTTTATTGCCAGCTGTTCTCCTTTAAGCTAGGAGTCAACAAGCAGCCAGGAAGCTAGTTATAGTGCTGTACTCAAATCCACCACTAGATGTCATTCAAAATCCATTTTCCACTCTTAAGACACAGGATTGATTTCTTATATTTCACCTCAATATTTTTTTTCCAAAGAGAAAATCTTAACAATTATCTTAGTTCTCAAATTTCAAAACTGTAGCTTTATCTTACTTCTACTTCAATATTGTGTATTTCTGTCCCCCATAGAAATTAAAACGTTCACATTTGGAGATTTTTAGCTTCTTGGGAGCCTTTGCTAGGAAATTCAATTATAAAATAGTAAAGAAAGGATCAATATTCTCACCCAGTTCTAAATATTCTATTTACCATGTGTTAATTGGTGCTTTCTTCTTTGGTTGTCAGTAACTAATGGCTGGCCATAGCAATATAGCCAGTCTTTCCCCTGCCAGTTTGGAGGGCTTTTCTTGGATTGAACGGAAAGACCGCCATTTCTCTGTGATCGACGAGACACCCCTCCTTCTTCATCACTTCTTCGGGGTGACTTTAGGTCCTTTTTAGGGCCCCCAGCAGGGCAAAATCGGGCGCGAAAGGCGGAGCCCTGCCTTCCTGCATCTGTCTCACCATGATGCAAAACTGGAAGTCTCCACTAGTTATTTTTAAATGTGCAGAAACAGATAGGAATTATTATATGTAATTTTTAAAATAGAGGCAGAGCCTTAAACTATTTTATGTGTGAAAAAATGTACAAAAAAACTTATTGAAACCATTCAGAGCTCTTATCGGTGGTACTAGGGTTACCAGGTTTGAACTGAAGAAATATGGACAACCAAGGACAGCAAAAAGAGAATTATCTTACTGCAGCCATCGAGTGGTCATTCATATTTTTGTCATTCAGATCTGATAAGCCTAATCCATAAATGCAGATCTGCTTATCCCTGTTTCAGCATCCAGGAACTTCCTAAATCACTTTAGGCTGTAGCCAAAGTGGGTTGAGTGATTCTCTTGAAAATCCCTCTCTCCTAGAGTTTTATATTTATGCTTTATCATATTTTTGGCCCATATAATATGGTCACTATTGAAAAGGTTAGGGTTAGCGGTCATGAAATGAAACCACAATGCCTTTAGCAGAACATTAGAGGGAAGTTGGGGAGGATGATTGCAAGGCTTAGCTTCATAGGCAAATGTCTTTTCCCTTTGCTGCTACTTCTAAGCAAGGCATCTCAGAAAAGCATCTACTGTATGCCCTACTTTTCAGCCTCCCTCCTTTTTCCTCCTTCCTGCATCACAGCATCTATTGCAGTGGGGGGACAGAAAGAGGCTGAAGCTCCCATCTCTAGGTCTCCACTGTCCTTCCCTAAAGTAAATGCAGGAACAGTTTCCCAAAGGGCAGAGTGACTGACCTCTCCCACTTTATCTGTGAAGGTGCAGATCTATCTGTTCAAAGCTGCTTTCCAAGTGACTCTGATAACAGGACTGCCTACAGTTAGGACTGTAATCATTATTCAAAGCATTAATCAGGGGGAAATTATGCCTGTTGCTGATTAGCTAATTACTGCAATCAAATATTCTCTCTGCTCTTTGGAACCGTACATCCAGTATGGGGAGAGGACTAGGGAGGGAACTGGGACTCAAAACAACTAACAAAAACAGGAGGGATGCATGGCTTTGTCTCTTGATTCTCAGAGACCCCAAATGATCTTTGAGGTTCCTAGAAAATGAGAGGGAATGTGTTTTCTGAACTGGCTTTGGGCGTTCTCTGCTCATCCTCCACCCCTCAGGCTGTGCAACACACACCTTATCTTTGTGCAATAGATCACAATTTTAATGCACAATGCCAGGACAGAACAAGAGAGATTTATTAGGGGAGAAACAATACTGTACAAAATTACCCTTGCTATTAGCACTAAAGTACTGATTGGGTAACATCATCTGCAACTCTTTACGTTGGAGCAGACCTGTTAGCTTTTGACTTGTACATTAATTTGCTAAAATGACTTTGTTAATGAAGTGGTAGGGTGAGGTGGAGGGAGCAGGAGCATGGCATATGGCTCACTGTTTTATGTGAACTCAGCCACTGGAGCTTACTCAACAGCCAATGGTTACAAGGAGCCCATGGTTTCTATGAACTTGGGAATTGGATTACATAAATTAGCCTTTCAACATTAATTAGGAAATAAATATGAAGGATGCATTATGAATGGCCAGTGTTTAGATGACGGCCAGTGCTTGGGAGCAGGGGAGAAAAAAATCAGCCCTGGTCATCCCAGATTATGTTCTGCTATTTTTACTAAAGCTGCATCAGGTAACCAAAGCTTATGAGGCCAAGTGTTTGCCACCCTTTTCCGCATGCAGTGGCTCCAATGGCTCCAGTGTCAGCTTGTTTTGCCATGGAGACTGGAATGGCTCAGAAATCAGACTGGCTCCAAAAGGGCTCCAGTGCCAGCTTGTGTTGCCAGTGAAGATTGAGATTCTTTATTTTAATCAAGAAAAGGGTGGCTAACTTTGAGATATATGAATTTCTTATTTATTTTAAGAGTTTTATTAGAATTTATTACAAAAAAAGAGAATATTTTATCATTTGAAGAAATTTATATTATTTTAAAGGAGATTTAGTGGAAAATTTAATAGGTTTTTAAGTGATAGATAAAGTTTACTTTGTAACTATTTTTATTGGGGATTACGGAAGATTTGAATTAAGAAATGAATAGTAGCAAGATGATTGGTTGTTTTTTATTTTGTAGAAATGGCAAAGATTAATTTTAAGATATCTGGGTTTAGGGAAGATGGATAGATTATATGTTTAGAGTTTATATATATATATATATATGTTTATCTCTGATTGTTTTTATTCGAGTTAAAGTAGGTTTATACTTGATTGTTTTAGATTTGGGTAGTAATATTTAGACTTGGGATGATGTGTGTTTAACCCTGTAATCAGTTCTGGGAAGTCCGGGGGTGGTGGTGGGGGAGAGGGAGGGTAGAAATAGAGATAAAACAATTATGAGTATTAATGATTAATGTAGAAATGAGTATTAAATTAGTATGGAGAAATATAGAAGGTGCTCGGTCGGCACCCCTAAACCGTGTCCGAAGGGAGGGAGAGGAAGAGGAGAAGAGAGATAGGAGGGAAGTAGGTTGGTAGTGGAAAAGAGGGCGGATGCGGGGAGGGGGTTGCCGAGCTGAGGCTCGGCTAGTGCTCTAAACCGTGTCCGTAGGAAGAGGAGAGGGAAGGAGGTGGGATGTGTAGGGAGGTTGAAGGAGGAGGAAAGAGGGCGGATGCGGGGAGGGGGGTTGCCGGGCTGTTTTGCAATATTAATGTACGTCTATGTTTGTATGTTAAAATTAATAATATTGAAGTTGTATTAATGTATGTTTATATTTGTATGGGGGGGGGTTATTTTGAAATTAATAAAAATTTTAAAAGAAAAAAAAAAGAAAAGGGTGGCTAAGGGATAGCTGGATGCAAGTCTCCTTCTCTACCCCACTTTCGGTGCAGGATGCTGCATGGAAAGTCTAGCATCCTAAATCATCCAGCCTACAGAGAGAGTGGGAGGATGAATTTAGGCCTTTAGACAGATTCAGTTTCCCAATCCTGTTTATAAGATAAAATCTACACTGGGGAAAACATTTTTGGGGGGAGAAAAAAAAAGCTAGAGTGGCAGCAGGACTGATTGTTTCAGTGGATGAACAGTACATGATGTGAGGCCTAGTCTGAGAGAAGAAACAGCTAGCTTAAGGCCACTTTTCTGTTTATGGGAGAGACATGAATCAGTCCAGGGACCTCCCAAATTGTCATTCAGCCTCTTTGCCAAGGCAGGTGGCTCCAGTTGATATGCAGAGGTTGTGCTGTCAAAGGCATGCTAAGAACAAACAGCTTGCTCCTGACCTCACAGTGAAGTCATTCAAGAAAGAACTTTCTTAACACATAGAAGCAGCATGAATAATAGCTAATGGGGCAGGTTGTTCCCAAGTTCACTTTTAAATAATGAAGGGGGAAAGAGAGATTTTATTTTTATTTTCCCCATGATTTCTGACAGATAATGGTGGAATAATTACATTTTAAATTGATGTACAATTTCTACCCAGGATTTTTTTTAAAGAGAGAGTGTGTATGAGAGAGAGAAAGAAGGGAAAAATGTAAATGCTAATTGCTATTTCAAATTCAGAATGCAATGTCTGGTGAGAAAGAAACTCATATTGCATTCAAGGATTTTTAAAAAATCATTTAACATAATATTAGCTTCTTACTGACTTTATTTTAAGCTTCTAGAATTAGTTCCTTTCTTCCCCAGCTGAGTTGTTGCCACTTTTATCACTAGTGAATTTATTGGATTATTTTTCTCTCTCTTGTGGCTTTCATGTAGAATTTATTCTGTGCAAAAAAAAACCCCACTATCCACAATAAGCAAAAATTGTGCATTGGTATAAGGATGGTGAGATTGTGCTTCAGAGCTAAAGAAGGTTTACATGACTATATCTATTACTATGGCCAAACATGATATTTCAAGAAATGGGTGCCGTTGGTAAAAAACAATAATCTTAATTGTGCAAAAATAGTGTTGCCCTCCAATGAAATTAGGATGTTCTGGTTCAGAATTTAATCCAAGAGTACACCCAAACTGTAAATTCATGTCTTGAAAAGAAATTTAACCCATTTCAAGATAGACTGAAATACCTATTCCACAATCTCTTCCAAATGACCAGGAGAGCTTCCATTTTATCCAAGTTAAGCTTCAGTTTGCTTCTCCTCATCTAGTCCACTGTTGTCATCGGACATTGATTTAGAACTTGAAAACCTCTTTATTTTCAAGTGGCAAGCAAAGACAGTTGAGAGACATCAACATTCTGTGATTCTGAATTTCAAAGGTCTGGGCTACCTCTTCAGATGTTTTACAATTATAAATAGTATAAATGATTTAACGAAATACTATGGGACATCATAAAGTAATTGCATCTTGTCCAAGCAATTGAAGCTCTTGTCCAAGCAATACAAGAATTT
This sequence comes from Protobothrops mucrosquamatus, assembly GCF_001527695.2. Lineage (NCBI taxonomy): Eukaryota > Metazoa > Chordata > Lepidosauria > Squamata > Viperidae > Protobothrops > Protobothrops mucrosquamatus. The sequence goes on from NW_015388454.1 coordinate 257,464, forward strand.
AATAGAGTTATCTCTAAATCCCACTCCAGCCAAGCACCTTACAAGGATCAACAGCTCCTGAAAAGTCCAGTACAACTATCAAAGACAACCTCTCTGTGCCCCATTTTTCACATTAATCGTTCATCAAGACCTGAAGCCAAATGGAAGTGTCCCTAGAAACATCAGGAACAGAAATGATGTCATATATTCCAATACTTTGGCCAAGAATGTAGTACTGTATGAGACTTTTCTTCCCCACTTAAGTGGTCTTGGTAAATATCTGAGACCACTGTGCTGAATGCTCCTTGTCTGCTCAGGGACGTAAACCAATATATTGGAATAAATAATGTAAAAATGGGGATATTTTCTTTTTTTTAAATGTGCTAAAATTTCAATTTAATAGTTATGTTTGCCCACGTGTATCTACAAAAACTAAAAATGAAAGGGGGAGTTATGGAAGATTTTGTGAGAGTTACTAGACAATTGAGTTCAAGTTATTCATGTGATAAGGGTAATGGTTGAATGAAAATAAGTTAAACTGATGTTCTAAAGAAACTAGAGCAGATCAATTAATTGTGTACCTCAATTGTATTCATCCATCCAACACAAAACTTGGCTTTTTGAAAAGAATTCTCTTTTAAAAAATAAGGAATTGTCATTTAAGGTACATAGGCTTTTCAGTGTGAGAAAACTTCCATAGCTGGTATGGCCAGTCTTGCTGCATTTTTTAATTTTGACTTAAAAGAGATGGTAGCACATAGGTAGCATCTCTATCTGCCAGTCCTAAATTCAACAGTAGAGCAAATCTTGTAGTTTTGATTTCCCAAATATGTGACTACATTCTTAGTTACTTCCCAAATCAAGTACTGATAATGAAAATAAGATTAGGGTCAAAAATTAAATGTAGTATGAAAATCTAAAAGAAATAAATAGATCGACCAAGTGTTCATGCCCGAAAACTAGACATAATAATTGATCTGAATTCATCTTTCATGGTGTACTTTCTGTCTACTTTGTCTGTCTTCCCATTTAGCCTAACATTGCTGCATACTTGATCCAGAAGGCGATGGGCTAAACCAGTGGTAGGATTCAGCCGGTTCACACCAGTTCAGCAGAACTGGTAGCTATTTTTGGTTGTCCAGGCCCAGAATGGACATCCGGAAGCAGCATCTACACAGAGAACTGGTTGCTCACATATTTGAATCCCACCACTGGCCTAAACACAACAGTTTAATGTCTTCTGAAAAAATTCAATATCAGGAGACAGTGCAGAACTGGGGACATCCCGGGTAAAAAAGGTAAAACATTTTTATCTGTAAATTCTTTGACATATTCTTACTCTCAAGAAGCTGAACAAAGGAAATGAAATAATTCTGTCTATATAAGTTCCTACATTCTGCATAATTCTTCCTTTGTTGCCTAACGTAGAAGAAAAAATAAAAATGAGTGGGGCTATGCAAAGATTTGATTCAGAGATGTTTCAAAGGAATGCCTGAATCAACTTTGTGAGTTGAATTTTCAATTCAGACTGAATAGCAGAATAAATCAGTGGTATCCAAATTGATGTGGTGATTTGATAGCCTTTTGTACATGTACAGAAAGACGTTTTCTAAACTTAATCAGCTTTCCAAATTGGATTTGCTTGATTTAATAATTCAATTTTGAAAGCTGAATCAAAGTGATTCAAAGCCTAATTAAATCTATAAATCCAAATGAGTTAGGTTAATGATCCAGATTGAACTGATGATCTAAGTGGAATTCACCTGATCCATAAATTCCTAATAAAGCTTTGTAAGAGGACTAGAGTAAAATCTAGTGCCAGATTATTCTAATATTGATTACAATGTTTTATTTATTACAATATTTGTATACTGCCTCGGTTGAACAACTCCAGTCCAAATTAATTCTTTGATAAGTTTCTATTATTAAAATTTCATTTTTTTGTAATCAAAGATGGGAATCCTCTCAAAAAGTTTGAACTTAAAATGAAAAGAAATCAAAACAAACCTCTCACCCCAAGACATGGTGTACCACTTGCTTGGGAGTGTGAGAGGTTAATCAAATACTAAGTGGATTGTGATTGTTAAAGAGGTTGTAAAATTAGACACTGTTGTTTATGAAGACAGGAACATTCTTTTGTCAAATTTAGAGACAAGGAGACATTCATGTCTCAAATAAAACGCTAGATGGAATTGTTTCAAGGTCCTTTCCATCTATTTACAAGAAGCTGCCAATAGATATAAATCTGTCAATTGAAAAATTAAATTTAAATTCATCTGTATATTGACAAAATCTTTATTTAGAATATAAAAGGAATATGCTAACTACTAATATTTGGCAGACGGAATTGCCATGTTTATTATTTGCTATTTCTGATTACTATTGTTTAGCATTACAATTGTTAATACAGCAAAATTAAATTATCTTCAAAACAATAACATTCTGTAACTTCAGAACAATCTTATATGTGAATTATGTCTTGCATTATGGAAGTGAGTTTCTACTGAGGCAACTAACCTTTCCCTTGCTTGCCTCCATTTTTGGACCACCAAATCTGCCTTGAGGGTCCTCTAATCTTCTGGAGTACATCTGAACAGGACTGCAAAAGAAGGAAATCTCACTTCTTTTTTGTCCCATGTGAAAAAAATATATGAAAGTTTGTTCCATATTCATGCAATTAAGGGGAAGATATTTGTGGCCTGGATGTGTGTGTTTCATTTTCTTTCAAAGCAAAGGCATTGGCAAGTGGTGGGTAGTGGGTGATAGGAAAGGGCTCCACAAAAGCTAAGATGGCGGTTGCAACCACACAGTTAAAGCCTCACCCTTAGTTAGTTAGTTAGTTAGTTAGTTTAGTTAGTTAGTTAGTTAGTTTTAAATTTGTAAACCCACCTATCTCACAAAAGCAACTATGGGAGGCATACAACTATCGGATATAAACCTAAAATATAAAATATAAAAACAACAGATACAAAACTATAGATTTCTACATTAAGAAATAAATAGTATAAAAAGAAATATGCAAAGGTCACATATGAAAAAATGATGGGACTTCTGTTACATAGTTGTGGCTACCATCTTGACATTTTGCCCCACTCCTGCTCCTCCTTCTCCCTGTAGTTGTCCCTGCTTTGCAGTAGCATGATGCAGAGGTAAATTGATAGAAGGAAAAGAAGAAACTCTGGAAAGAAAGGTAATTTGTTACAATGGCTCCAGCTCTGCCTTCTACCATGGTAGTTACAATTACTACAGGTCTTGACACTACTCTTGTTGAATGCCAAATTAGTCTCTATTTAAAACAGAGAGAGAAAATGCATAATAAATCAAGCGGCCATTTTAATGTGCATTTCAGAGACATGGCAGACCGTGGCAGAGGGACTTGGTTATTACAAAGGACGAGTACAGAATTGTGACTGGATACCACCTCCTTTTCCCAGCCCTATAGCTGGTGTTTCATTTGCTTCAAGAGTATGCATTCTTTTTTAAACTATCAAGTGAAGACAAAGATTCTATTGATGTACCAGCCATCCTACCATTTGGTGGAATCTCTGACCAACCTCATACAAAGGGTCTCAGAGGTGGTCTTGGCCCCAAGTTTGCTTTAACAGATACAGATGAAGATTTTATGACCTCATGAATTCCGTACAGATTATTTCAGAATAATCCAAAGCATGGTTTCTGAGCAAATGCTCAAATTTGCCTGAAAAGGTATGTTTTGCATTCAGGGGTCCCAGTAATGATATCCTATGCCGTAAATAAACTGCTATCAGGAAAGGTTTGGACTGTTGCAAGGACAAGGCTAGATTGGTTCACCAATGGAAGGTGATGGATTTTGTGGAAATCTTTCTGACTCAAGCACTGATCTTGGACAGTCATGTGTTATCAGGAGCAAGGAGAGCATTTTATCAGTTTGGCTTATACAGCAACTGCATTGCTACCTGAAGAAGAGAGATCTGGCTTTGATAACTCAAATAGTAATAACGTCAATCAAGTTTGGGTTATTATAATAGTTTTTTTTTGTGAAGTGACCTTTGAATACGGTCCAGAAAATTCAGCTGGATCAGAATTTGACAGCTGTGCCTCCAAAATATCAAACATCTCTCCTATTTTGAAACAACTTCACTGCCAGTTGCCATCTGAGCCCAATTCAGAATGCTCACCATAAACAATTTAAGATCAATTTATTTACAGGACCACTTCTTAAAGCATTAAAGGGGCATGTTTTTCAGATCCTACCATTTGATACATTTGTCATTTCCAATTAATGCTGTTTCTTCATGGTAGGTCTCTTATTATAGCATTGGTGGTGAAACAAGGACCCTCTTTGTTACAGTTTAAGGGCTGTCTCAAAACATACAAATTTACTGTCTAATTGATTTATCTTTTTAACATTTTTATAGTAATGTGCATTGTTTTAATAATATTCTGATCATTTGTTTGTATTTTTACCATTTTAATTCTCTTTTGATAAATTGACTTTAATTGAGGGTGAACAAGATTCAGATAAATAAATACATAAAGAAACAGACTTGCAACCTTGCCGCTGTCATTCCCGTGGGCTACAAATTTGAACCAGAGACTCTTTACTGGCATCTGTGGTCACAAGCAATGGGCTTATAAGAGTTAATTCTTCCCCTGTCTCTAAGCTGGGTGCTGACCAGACTTGCAAATGCAGTAACTTCAAAAGCCATGCTTGGCTTACCTACTTCCTTCAAGACAACTTACCTATAAAACGTTTGTGTGAAAACAATCAACATCCTGGCCAATTCACATATGTGCAACAGTAAGTAAATTCTAATTCAGTGTTTCTCAACCTCAGCAACTTTGAGATATATGAATTTCAGCTTCCGGAATTCTCCAATAAGCAGGGAAATTTAATTTAAAAATGAACCGTAGTCTGTTATGTGTTAATCTTTCCTACAAAATAAAAAGCAAAATGGTTCAGATTTAGGCTCATCCACATATCCCTCATCTGTGTCTGAGATTCCAATCTTTTACCTGCGACATGTGTAATATCTATAAGTGAGATATTGTTTCCTTCATAGAAAGGGAGAGAGTTAGTTCTGCAAATCATTTGCTTATAAATGATCCACATACTGGAAAGCTTCTTTCATTACTAATGCTCTCACTTTTGGACCTCTCACTATAATCAGTAAAATAAAGGAAGATATTCCCATTTACTTTTTATCCAGCCCAAGCTAATTCTATATGGATCCCATCAGAGTCTGAGCAAGCCTGTAAAATCAACCAAGAGGCAGGCAGTCATGTTTTCATTCAACTTCCATTTTATCTGTAGTTTGTAATACTTATCTGTTATTCTCAGGTGCTTTTTCTCCTTGCTATGTCCTTGCTGCTGCCTGTGTTTCATACATACTAGCCCCACACCATATTAGGAATTCATAATCATCTAACCTTCTAAGTCAATAAGCATGTGAAATATTTACAAACAGTTTATTATTGGAATGAAACACTTCTACCCTTCACTCAGGGAGGGACATGGGAAGGTTTTCTGCAGGGTCTAAAGAATCTCATACTAGACTTCCTGTTTAATTTATTTTCTATCCAGGTAAGAGAAACCAAGTATTCATTTATCCAATGAAATCCAGAAGAAGATTTATTGGGTCTTTCTGTATGTCACCCATCAATATATGTTCAGAGAAACCCAAAGTAAATATTTCAGATGTGGGAAGGACATTTAGCAGATATTGTCTGTTCTTTGATGTCTACTGTCTATTCAATCTTTTTTTCCCCAAACTAAAACTTCTCTACTTCACACTGAACAAATAATTAGTCCCTTATTGTCAAGAAACTTGTCTGATTATAATTAACAAGTATTGGCCAATTGGCATGTATATAAACCAAGGGGAAAAAATCCATATATTGAAAAAGAAATATACATACTATATATTTGCATTACTATTTCAGATCACAGGTTCTCAATTACTTATGTGACTTGTGAGCATTTAAAAATCCGATGTAGTCATAAATGATGATCTAGGTATTGTCTCTTGTTGGTTTATCAGAAATAGTTTAAAGAAGGGGATTTGATAATCTGATAATTTAATACCTTCCTGATTTTTTTGAACACTAGAGGGAAGAATATTGAAAAATTGATCCTTTTTTAGAGTCTAGGTGAGCCTGTTATATAAAAAAGTGCTGGACTAGGGATGTCAGAAAGATCCTTCTCAATTTTACATTGCACAGAAATCAATTTTGATAGAGAAAGGGAAGCATGGGGGTGGGGATAGAAATTGTATTATATTATATTTATTTATTAAGAGGCTAGTTTTCTATATGAGGCAAAAATATCTGAATGACTATTGCACAAAGGATCTAAAAATCAGATATAAGGGAGAAAAACTGCTGTGTGGATACAATATTCTGTACTTTTTTGTTTTCCTGCTTGACCCGAATGCTAGATCAACTCTAGTATAAACATTAGTATAAATAGTCACGATTATGCACCAGCATTTATATACTTTCTAGATACATTATAAGGCAGTCTACATGTTGGTAGTGCTACATAAATACTAAAACAGATGCTATTAACAATATACTATGTATATCACTTTTGTCTGGTGAAGGATGCAATTTCATCCAGGACTAAAGATGGAAAATCCTCAGAAATCTAGAATCAGTTGGACTTGTGAGAGTTGAGCTTGAGCCTGTTTTTCCATGTTCAGTCCCCAATAGCTTCCTTATTTACTCTCCAACAGACACTAGAACAAGACCGTGATCACATGGTTGGATACAACTGAGTATCATCCAGATTTTATGTTGATACATGACCTCACATCTCTATCAGGTCATAATCTATCTTTTGAAGCACTACCTGAGGTAACAGGCCCATAATTTGGGGTCCACCTGGACTATGGCTACTTTTGGATGAAGGTCATGATTATGAGGCCTTTCCAACTGGTGAACAGCTCACAAATAATGAATACAGTGACTCATTTCCTTGTCATCACACATTTAGACCACTGTAATGTGCTCCATGAGGAATATCTTTAAAGAGCACTCAGAAAGTGCAATTAATTCAGAATACAATGGTTTGTTTGTTGGTGGATGCCTATTGCCAAGTCCTATAATGCAAGCTCTGATCTATCAGTAAGTCTCTGGGAAAATTAAAAAAGCTGGTTTTATCTATAAAATATTTATGACTTGGTGCTTAGGTATCTGCAGGTTTACCTTCTCCGCCAAGAGTTAACTTGTTCAACATAATGTGCCTGGGAGAGGCCACTATTGGTCCCCCATTTTTGTGAGGTGAGGAAGAATAAAGCCAGGAGACAATATTTCCCAGGGATCTCTTTAGAAGCTGGTTAGCCTTCCAAAAACTAGTCAAAATGAAGTTTTTCCAAAGGGCAAGGGAGGATTATTGGGATTGGGTAGGGTAGTGGGATTGGATAATTGTGTAACTGACTTTTTATTTCTCTTTTAACTATATGTTTTTTTTCTGTATTTGCTTCATTTGCAAAGGTTATTTTAACTGATATTGTGCTATATGGATTTTTATTGTTGTTAACTACCAGTCTGCCTTTGTGAGAGGAGATCTATAAAACCAATAAGCAACTGAAAAGAAGATCCTCTTCTGCTGCTTCTTCATTTTTGTCAGGACATCAGTTCAACTAGAAGGTCTCTGTGTGTGTGTGTTTGTTTTGTTTTTTTGTTTAGAAAAATGAGGAAAGTGTCCTAAGTGACAAGGAGCTAGTCGGATTAACTTAATAATGCACCCAGACAGACTTCAAGCACCATTTTGCCAAATATCAAAGCTGCCTCTACAAGTAATTTTGACACACCAGCTGAAGGCAACTGGACTGATTCATTAGACTGTAAACTGCTTAGATTGACAGGTAGCTGCTATGTTTTAAACCTGGCTAAGCAGTAGTTGAAACGTGTTGATAATCCTGGTAAGAGGAAACATAACTGATTCTTTCAAAGTGACATTGTGATTCCAAATTTGTCCAATTCGAGTTCACCGTGTATTTCCTCAATGACATTTTTATTATTGTGTTCCTTTGCATATGTGCATGCACACATGTGTGCCCATGCATGGACATACAAGTATACATACATGATGTAGGTATTGAAATGCATTTATTTAGTTTTGTGCTTAAATTATTCTTTTTCAAGAATAATATGCCCTTTAACTACTTATCTCTGTCTAAAGCCAACAATTTCTATGAAAAGGAATGGAAGCATTCCACACAATTTGGATTCCCAAGACTTCAAAGGAAAGTCCTTTGCAATATTCACATGGCCATTTAATTTGCACAAAGTATAAATAATTTGATGTTTATTTTCAATCTCTGCTTGCCCCAGCTCAGTGGGTTTTCAGAATAGGTGGCCTTATAAAACAGTGTGTGCTATAGATAGAAGCAAATGTAGTGACATTCTCCCAAATTTCAACCCCATTTTTCCTGTTCATGATGAGAAGCAATAATACTATAGTTCTGTAACAAAGAAGATTATATGTAAGAATCAGCAGTTAAACTTTTTTGAAAATTTGCTCAAGCTTAGAAAATCCTGCACTGTCAATGCCATGAACTTTGCAAACCAATAAAAACACTTTAAAAATATTTCTCACATCTAGAGATTGAAGCCTTCCATTTTGTGACAGTGCTGTCAGTCCAACACCTTTCTCCAGCAAAAATCTGTCTCAACTATAATGTTCATGAAAGTAGAAAACTTGAGTTAAGTGTTTGCCTGGGGCAAATAAAATGAAGCCAAGAGGCAGACTGGCAAAGAATTAAGTATGCTCTTTTAACTCGTCAGATGAAAGGTGTATTGCTTTTACTTTTTGTCATTGGCATCATTAAAACTTCCATGAGAGCTGCAGCTTTGGCACCCTTAAAACTGTAACATGGGCAAGTCATACTTGGCAGCATAGTCCCTGCTGGGCAACTCAAAACTAGAGATTTGGCTACTGAGGACAAAAATGTACCATTATTTGTCAAGGATGCTTTTGAGTAAAAGGGTAAAAAAGAATAGCCAATAAAATTAGCAAAATAATTGCCATCCACAATTGCAGCCATATATCATATTCTCCAACTCATAATAATAATAAAGTTGGAAGGGACCTTGGAGGTCATCTAGTCCAACCCCCTGCTCAGGCAGGAAACCCTATACCATTTCAGACAAATGGCTATCCAGTCTCTTCTTAAAAACTTCCAGTGTTGGAGCATTCACCACTTCTGGAGGCAGGTTGTTCCACTGGTTAATTGTTCTAACTGTCAGGAAGTTTCTCCTTAGTTCTAGGTTGCTTCTCTCCTTGATTAGTTTCCATCCATTGCTTCTTGTCCTGCCTTCAGGCACCTTGGAAAACATAACAGCACTCTCCTTGCCTCTTCTCCATAAGTGCAACTACTCATCAAGAAATGCTTCAAAGGGCACCAGTTATCCAAGGGCATTTCTCCAAATGTTAGTCAGATAATAGCAAGTACCGTCAGGTTCAAACCACCTAACTTTGGATACCTCTAAAGTAATCTTTCTTAACCTGATGTCATCCAATGTGTTGGGATGGCAATTTTCAGTCTTTCCTAAATTAGGAAAGTTTGCCCTAAGCTTACAGTATGCTCCAAAAAAGATCCAAAGCAAAGCAAGGCCTTCTATCTCTCTTGAGACACTTAGTTCACCAGGGATCCATCCATTGTTTCCAAGATGTCAGTGAGCAGACATTTCCATTGGTCCATCAGGCTTCCTGTCCATCCTCTCTGACCTTCCTTATTTTAAGAAAGTAAGCGTGGTAAAGTTGTCTTGTTATGAAGCAAAGCCCAGATTCCAGCTTCATCTTGATTTCTCAAGAATGCCTCTGAGCCTTAAATGATCCTCAAAAGCTTGTTAGAGAATAAAATGATGGGACACTGCTTGCTTATTTGCTCAGAAAGGGAAGAATGTAAGAAGGAGTACTAGAAAGTGTTCTCGGAAAGGAGGACGTAATAAGGGGAACGTTGGAATCAGGGACATATGGCAGTTTAAATATCATGGCAAACCTATTCCGCAGTAAACAATAATGTTATCTTTAGTCGGAAGCTCCTGTCACACTCTAGTTTGTCTATCTCGAAAGTTCATAATTCTTCTCTCTCTTCACCCCATTTGGAAAGGAAGGTGTTTTGGATGTTGCCCAGAAATTGTAGCAAAACTGTGTCAGCATCCTGAATACTTAAGAAGTAACTGTGCAACCATGAGAAGGTTTGAATAAGAAATTCCTAGTTTACATTAATGAAACCACATTTCTAGTTATAACAAGGAGTTTATTAGGAAAGAAAGAATGCATTAAAAGTAAGAAGAAAACTACAATCTGTCCCAGACAGCATTCCAAGTGTAACTGATAAATACTGTGTAAACAGCTATAGGTTACCTGCTTCAAGGAAATCTTGTTCCCATATATGCTCAGAAATTATTGCAGAGAGAGGGGTCAGGAGAAGGAACCTCTGGGCCATCTGTCTAGGTCAGGGGTAGGCAACCTTGGCTCTTTTATGACTCATGGACTTCAACTCCCAGAATTCCTGACCCAGCATGGCTGGCTCAGGAATTCTGGGAGTTGAAGTCCACGAGTCATAAAAGAGCCAAGGTTGCCTACCCCTGGTCTAGGTGTTGCTGCTTTGCTTTGCTTTTTTGTTTTTGAGTACTAGCCATCCAGATTTATAGGATACAAAAGAAATGTGATAGCCAACGGTTGGGTTTTAGCACATGTAGCATATTGATTTTGCTTTGCCCAATTAAGCAAAACAACTCATCTCTTCTATCATTATCTTCTCACTGCTCAACTCACTCTCTTTATGAATGATAAAGATACTGAATAGACCATGGATGTCCAACATTTTGGCTTGCCTGGTTCGCACTGAGTGAAGAGGAATTGTCTTGGACTACATTTAAAATATGTAATATAGTTAATGTACTGTATATAAATCACATAATCATGTTAAAAGTTTACAATCTTGTGGAGCCGATTACTAGCTGTGCAGGGCTATATGCGATCTATAAGCTGAGAGTTGGACATGCCTGAGTTAGACTACGCAAGTTGTGCATTTTTAAAGAACTACTATATGATTTAAAAAAATCCAAATTATGTTTAAATTTATAAATAAGATGAATTTATTTGTAAGATGAATTCAGTCTACAGGCCTCCTGGCACTGAATTAATGTACTGTACCCTTTAGGGGGACATTTATTGTGCAAAACCCAAAAGTAAGAGTGATATATTGTTGTGCCATGGTTAAGAATTCAAATCCAGCTGAGTTAACTTCCAGCTAGCAATTAGACAGATGCTGGACAGCTGATGATAAAGCAGTTTTTTTTTTCATCTGGGTGAGATTCTGACCAGTGGATATTTTATCATTTTCATTCCAACACTGAAGGTCAGAAGGAGTCAAACATGTTTTCCCCTCAAGTCTTTTGGAAGGTCTAAAAGCAAACTTTCCTCCTTTAAAGAGAACAGGGTTTATTTTTTTTTTCCTGTACAAAAATGAGGTGGAACAAAGAGGATTTTGAAGATCTTCCTTTGTCAACTGGATGCCTCATATCGATTTTCCTATATTTTGTCTGGCCAGCATGATGAGTATGTGTCTACGTACTTGCAAGTGTGATGATCAAAATCAATTGCTTTTTACTAAAAAAAAAAAAACTTGCTTAGGCTAAAATTCCCGTCTGAAGTTCTTAATTCTGCAATAGATTATTTCAGTCTTCACAGATGCATAACATGCATCTCTGACAAATTGGTATTATGTAACTCTTTATGGCACTCATCCTGCAAGCTTGTTGGATTTTTCCACCAGTCCTGCAGACTGGGGACTACCTTTCCTAAATTCTGCCTCATTTCCAGAACAGTAGAAGATCTTGAGACATCATCTTCTAACCCAGAGGTCCCCAGGGACCGGTTCCGTGGAGAGAGATTTTTCAGTGGACCGGAGGGTGCGTGGTTTTGTGTAGTAGCTGCATCTTGTTTGTGCGTCCCGGTTGCTGGCATGTTGCAGCCTGGTACTGCTCCATGGACCAGGGGTTGGGGACTCCTGTTCTAACCTGCTTTCTTCCATATATTCAGATTATGGTTTTTAATGATGACACTGGTAAACAGCTCCAACCCTAGCTCACAACGAAACTTGGGTTTAAGAGTGTTGAGGAAAAAAATAGAAAATGAGCTCAAAGAGCAAATAGAGGAAAACCTTCTGATCCATTAGTAGGTGGAAGAGAAGGCTGTGACCATTTCTTAGCAAAAATCAATATATGCAAATATTACCACTCATGTTTTTAAGGAGATTAAACACTCACTTCTGGCCTTGAAGGGCAACTGTGGTATCACTAGACCTGAGAAACTGATCTGTCTATCGTTAGAGTTGGTGTGGGGAGATTTTGAGTCAGCAATCTTATTGGTGCAGCAAAGAATACATGTGTTGGGGATTAAAGTCCAACTTTAATCGGGTTGCAACTTTAAATGGGCAGGAGGGACAACTATCTCCTTAGTTGCTACAAGGCATGTTGCCAGTCTAACCAAAAACTGAAGAGAGAGAAGAAAGAAAGAAAGAAAGAAAGAAAGAAAGAAAGAAAGAAAGAAAGAAAGAAAGAAAGAAAGAAAGAAAGAAAGAAAGACTGTATTTGGAGTGAACAGAATAGCTGGAGAGAAAGATTTGAGAGAAAGCCTGGAGAAAGAAGCTAAGCAAGCATGCAAAGAAGTTATCAGTTCCTGTTCAAGAAGAGAGGAAAAGGGATGGGGGGGGGCTTCCCTAGAAGAAAGAAAATTAAGACCTGAGGAACAAGAGTTCCACCCAAGACCCTGGAAAGCAGGGAATTATCCCAGCATTTTCTTTTCACATCATCACCACCACCACCACCACCATCATCATCATCATTGTTGAAAGGAATCTTGGAGGTCTTCCAGTCCAACCCTCTGCTCAAGCAGGTGACCTTATACCATTTCAGACAAATGGATAATGGATGTCTAGTCTTTTCTTAAAAGGCTCCAGTGATGGAGCACCCACAACCCCTGAAGGCAAGCTGTTCCACTGACAAGAGACAGTTCTCTTGTCTCTCTCGACAAGCTCAGAAACAGAGGAGTCAGATGAAGAGAAAAGGGGAGGGAGCAGGAGAGCTGGGAGGGGGCATAGTTGTTATGGGGAAAACCTGGAGTGGGATCCGACCCTAGTACTGTGTTGTTTAGTCCTGTTGTAAATGTCTGCGTAAAAATGTTAAGAGTTTCCACTGTGTGTTTGTGTCCTTTGCCACCTTTGCAAAACAATACATCTCAAAAAAGAACCCCAACTACACTTTTCTATGTTGTTAATTGTGCTCCTTTATCACATCTGGTCTCATTTATCTCCTTTGTAAAGCAAGTTTCCTGAAGTTTCACAAAATCTTTTTCATAATGGTTTTTTCACATCTTTAATAAACTTTATCAACTATCTCTGGAGTCTCCATAGTTCCAGTATATGTTGTTTAGAGGACAGAAAACTGGAGCTTTTGTGATGATGAGAAGTATAACACTGATTCAACCAAAACTATAATATTATCATGTTATTTTCAATCCCTTCAAAATTTTCGGTTCACTCTTCTATTTTGTATCTATATGCCAAATATCTTTATATAATAATTTTAATCATCTCTTCCATGAATGATTCTTATTTTTCCATACACTTTTGACATTTATTTATATTATTAAATACATACCCTGCCTTTCTCGCTATATAAGTACTTTTAAAGGGCTCAGATTCATGTGTCTTACCAAAGACTAGAGAAGAAACATGCAAGTAACAATACTGCCACAGATGGGCTGATATATGGGCTTTAAACTATGGGCTTTAGCCATAGAAACATTTGTTAAAAATCATGTTCTGTTCATTCTTGTTCCTAGCTGTTTCCCTTTTGGGGGCCCTCATCTTACCCTACAATTTCCTGGAAGGACCATTGTCTCATCAAATAACTCATATCATCTTGTGCTAGAGAAGTAGAGTCAAGGCTAGCTCCCCTTTGTTGATAGCTTTTTAGCAAGAAAGTTTTGGATATTTAGCTCTCAGCCTTTTCAGAGACAAAAGAACAAGGGCTGGGAGGGCCAATCTCAAGCAGCCTATTGTTGCTTCGGACTTTTGCTTTTACAAGTCTATAAAGACTGTGCCAATTTGTTTATTAGGGGCTCTCAATTTTTGATTTGGGTCCCAAGAGTGCCTGTTTCTTGTTGTACAGAATAAACAGGTTGCAATTTCCCACCTTGCATGATAATTGGCTCTTTTGCAGCAATTGGCTGAGCAATTCCTATAAGTTGGCCAGGACAACATTAATCTTAAAATACACCTTGATCATAATTCTTCAATTTTCAACAAAATGTCTCTTTAAATTGGTGTTCAGTTTGCAATTCTGATGAATATAAGGATAATCAAATCATGAATGCTTGGCAAATCACTCCAAATGGATAAAGGGCTGTGCAAAGACTTCTCCGGCTATTTAAGAAAAGATTCATATGAAGACGACCCAACACTGCCAGAATATTCCCTTTTAGAACTGATGGATAAACAGTTACAAAAGAGAGATGTAATATTATTTTAATATATGATTACTGCAGTGACATTACTGTATTCACAAATATGGAAAGTTTCAGCATTATCCATATGGAGAGACAGTTTGTGATATTGACAGAACCTGCTGAGATGGATAAATTAACTTCTTTGATAAAAGATCATTACTGACATTCATCAATGACTAGAAACCCTTTATGGATTGAGGGGTTCTTTAGGTGCTCTCTGAGCTTGGTTGTTTTCTTAGAGATGTTTCATTATCTAAACTAGGTAACATCATCACTGCTAGTAGGGAGTGGGGTTTGCTCTCATTTAACATTTTAGTGACTCACCTTGTCAGTGTTGATGGAAGTGGTCTTGGAGGTTCTTTGGTTGTGGGGGGAAAAGACTGTGAATGGGGGGAAGCATAGGTAAGAGAATGAATGCTGCAAATAATAAAAACAAGAGGAAGGGAGAAAAAGATACTTGTAAAATTACTGTCAACGTGAGCAAGAAATAGTTAAGGTTAAAAGAGGCAGCAAAAATTCAGAAGGATTTCAGTGGGTTGGAGAAGTTTTAAGATGTACAAATCCTCGGCTGAAATGAATATTTGTTCAAATAAGCAAAAATGGCTTGTATAACAGTGTGTTTCTGTCTATGTTGTTATATGGATGTCAGAGCTGAATGTATCAAAAGCAATACAAAAGGAAGTTGAGAAATATGTATAGTAAAAGAAGACGAGATAGGATCAAGAATGAATGACTGCTGAATAACACACACTGAATACAAAACTGAATGATTGGCACAGAAAAACATAGTGAGGTGGCTTCACTCACACAAAGAGAAAGAATGAAGACTGAATAGCAAACAAACACATGGGACAAAAATGAATCTGTTCAGAGGAAGGAGAAGACAGAGAAATTCAGGGTTGGAAAGAATTAACAAAGCACTGAAAAAAGAGAAAGTGAGAAGTTTAAAGAACAAAAGCTACTGTATGAAGCAGGGAATGTATTTAGTGGAAACAATAAGTAATTGAAAAGACAAGAGGTTTAAAGTTGTTTAGTGAATGGTGTTGGTATAAACAAAACAGTTCCTTTTTTTTCTTTGATCTTAAATTTTTACTTTCTTTGGCTTATGACTTCTTCTCTACACTTTGTTAAATGTCACTTATTTCAAAAGGAAATACTTGATGGATAAGTATGCACGTAGAAGGAAAAACCAAAATAGAGAATTGCCAGCAAACCAGCATTAGGAGTTTGGAAAACAATGGAAGTTTACCACCAGACCAAGTACAAAACGAGAGAAAAGAAATATATGTCCTTAGATTTTAATGTTTGGTTTTAATTTATTTTAATGTATATGTATAGGTACATTTTTATGACTGTAAGCTGCCCAGAGCTACATAGTAAGATAGGTGTCCATTACTTAAATAAATAAAAAATAAAATAAAATAATTGTGTGAGCTGGAGGGAATGGAATAAGGCACCTAGTTATTGTTCAGGAAGAGAACCTTGATTGACTGACCACTCTCTTTGCTTAGTTATTGCCAGAGAGGGCAAGTGTTAATACATAATATCTTTCAGTAGACTTTAGACTTGAAAATATAAAAATATATACTTATGCATAGTATCCACTGTCTGGACAGATCTGATTATAATCAGAATAATCTGAGTCAGTTGGATGCAGGATCAATAAGGGTTAGGGCTGCAAATCTATGCCGGAACTGGGTTTTGGCATTAAAACCAGGAAACTGTAAGTTCTAGTCTTCCCTTAGGCATGAAAGCCACCTGGGTGATTTTAGCCAATTACTGTCTCTGCTCAGCCCAACACCTCACAGTGTTGTTATTGTGGGGAAAAGAGGAAAAAGGAGTATTGTGTATGTCCATTGTTTAGAGTTCCTTATAAAGTAAAAAGGCAGGGTAAAAAAAAAATCTAATAAATAAATAAACTATAGCACATTTGCAAGAAGAAAAATAACATGCATTTTCCACCTGCGGTGACAGTTGCTTAAGATGTTTTTTGAATGCCCTTGGTCCATTTTGCTCAAGTCTGAACAAATTTTCTAGAAGGGCAACCATCTTAACTATTACCATCAAAACAAGCCATCTTCAGCCTAGCACATGTATTATGACATTTAACCTTCATGACCTACAGTCCTCTTCAGAAAAATTATATGTGATAATAAAAGTGCAGCAGACTCTTGTATGTTATGAACACTGTTTTTTAGGTGGGTTGGGTTTTTCTTTTTCATGTTGAAATATTTTATTTACTCTTTTTGGTTTTAAAGAAATAACCAAGTCTCAGGTGTTTGCTGTAGCTGCACTAAAATATATAATAACAATAACAATAACAATAACAATAACAACAACAACAACAACAACAACAACAACAACAACAATAATAATAATAATAATAATAATAATAATAATAATAATAATAATAATAGATGTTACCTTAATCGTTCTTAGATCCTTGATTAGGGCTTGAATTGTTACGTTGCCATAAGGTCTAGACTGTGTCTAACTGTAGATTGCCCATACATAATAATAAATATTGAACAAGTCTGGTCATGGTTATCAAACATCAAAAATATCTGTCAGGTTTTCCTACCTCCTTTACATGGATGATTTGAAGCTGGACAGAAAAACACCGTCTGAAATAGAATTGTTGCTCAGCACTGTCTGTATATGCAGCCAAGCTTTACTTGGAACAGCTTATATCCCCTGACAATAACACCATCAAACACACCTGCCTACCCCAGACTCCCCTGCCTACCTCTTGGGAAAGACTCAATAGGCGAACAACAATATCACCAGTCTAAACATCTGGCTGACCATGCAACCAAACATAGTAATTTATTAAACTTATATGTTGCCCAACTTCCAATGATTCTGACCAGAAATTGATTGCAGAAATTGCAATCAATAAATTAAAAAAAGATGGCAATCATGATAAATCTAGATCAGGGGTTCCCAACCCTCAGGCTGTGGCCCTTTCAGAACTGGGCTGCTGCGTGCATGGAACCATCCCTTCTACACCCCCTCCCAGTGTTGCCACTGCCAGTCCACAAAGCCAGAAAGATTGGTTACCAGTGGACCAAGTTGGAATGAAATGAGGGCTCCTACTATCCCTCACCAAAGACTTGAGTGAAAAGTCAGGTCTTTGCACTCTTCTGAACAACAGCAGCATTGGGGCAAACCAGATCTGAGGGGGAAACCTTATTCGAGAAGGCAGGCATTACTACAGAGAAGATGCACTTCCAGGCCCTCAATAGATGACATTGTTTAATTGAAGGAACCCAGAGCATACCAATCCTGCTAGAGATCAATGTGGTTGGACAGATAAATAAAGTAGCAGTGCAAGCTTTCAAAATGCCCAGCTGGTGCTAGCCAATTATCTCCTGAACTATTAGCTCAAGATGTTGCAGAGTATTTCTCGTACTAGTCAGCCCTTCCCCACCACACACAAAGCTTTTGAATACAATCCCCCGCCCCCAGTTTCTAATGTTTCCAAATATCAGGAGAGAAAGGGGCATTCTAAAAATGGTATCATTTGCATAGGTTAATGGTATCTGATTGAGCCTGAGAGACCTAGAAATATATTGGGTTAAATAAAGCAAATGAAAGCAGACTCCACTGTTAGTCCCAGTTATCACTTTTCAATTCCTATTCCTGCCCTCTCCTTAGTTCAAGATGTCAAAAACCTTGCCTACCCCAGAAGCAAATCTGAGTGTTCAAAGGTGGGACAGAAGGTGGGGAACTCTCCTGTGCTGTCAATATTAAGGCAAAGGAATAAATCTCAAGTGAGGAGCTGACAAACCTAATTGAAAATTCCACTTTATCATTATTTGAAGAAGGGAGGGAGAGGTGAGTAATTGAATTGCATGCAGATTGCCTTTCTTTGGCTAGGAATGCTTTAGATTAATTGTTTTATCCTGTCTTTTTTCCCTTGCAAACATGCCACACATAAGGTTACACAAAATAAATGGAGGGAGTGCCAGTCCTCCTGTGCACAGTTATGATTCTTCCCTACCTCGGATACTCTTTCCCACTTGCCAAATAATTTAGGATCTGGAATTTCCTCCTGTCTAAAGTTTCTAGCAGGGCTACAACTTCAGTAGCCTGCCCAGTCTCATTTGTTTTGTGCAGTAATGTAGTCTCTTTGGATTGGCAAATGTTTGTAACTACATATTGCCTTTTCGTCAACAGATCAAATTATTTCCTGTTGTGGGAAGTCAGCCCCTCCCCAGAGAAGGAAATATTAAAAAGGCAGAATATTATACTTTCTCAAAGGATCTTAAAAAGGCAGAAAAGCATACCCAATTTTTCTTAATAGCCCCAAGTCTCTCCCCCCACCCAAGAAGAAACCAGCTCTATAGAAATGCAGATATCATAATTTTGTCAGAAAGACTGGCACCTAGAATCAACAATCTCTCACACCAAAAAAATTCCAACCACAGGACATAGTCATCAGCCACACCCCCAGGGAAGCAGGGGACATAATAGGATTAACCCACCACCATCAGAATACCAGAAAGGCACACTCAGACTCAGGTCAAAGTTCATGCCATAGGAACAACTCCAAACAAAATCTCAAGAAGGTATAAAAACCCACCACTCCCTACTACATGTGGTCAGCTTTCCCAGAACCATCTTTCTGTCTGGCTCTGCTCTTCAATAAACAACAACCTTCTTTCTAAAGCAGTCTCCATTTTGTTTATTCCCAGCTTGGACTGTACCCTGATGAAGATTTTTCTTTCAACACTGTTTTGATATACCTTGCTACAACTATGGCAGGTAACTGATCATAGGATTAGGTCAGGATTTTGTTGAGTTCAAGAGTATTAAAAAATATATGTGCTTCATCCCAGGATTCTTAGGAAATCCAAGCCTTACATTTTATGTAGCTCTCAATTATGTTTTACAAATGGATTAATTCTGTTAATTTATTGTTCTTTTCTTTCCAATGGCATATATTAGCCTTATAGAGGCATTATGAAAAACCATAAATGTAAAGTCCATGAGAGCATCCATTAAAAAGAAGTATTGTAAAGAACGAATCTTTGTCTAGACTAGGACTAGTGTTAGAAAAGACATTTAATTCTGCTAAAGGAAAAACAGTTAAGATAAGCTGTAGTGAAAAAGTGGGGTAGGTGAAAGGGTTAAGTACGAGTCATTCTTTTTGCCTCTAACAAACAATTTTGTTTCCTCTATTTTTAGATAAGACTAAGTTATCAGTTAAATTGGCAACCTAAGAAGACCTGTAAAGATAATGATCAAAAAATATTTGAGGGTGGAGCCAGAATGTGTTGGTACTGAGGAAAAAGGATTTCATCAAGAAATTTAGAAGCAGGTTTTAATTTTACAAGAGAACACTTTCAGAAGAAAACTGAACTGATTTCAATGGAATAGATTTCAGGTACATAAAATGTAACAACAAAAGATGTTACATAGAACATAGGACACATATTTTTCATAATAGTAGGAATAATCTCTGAGGGATATGAACAGTTCAGAAATGTGAAAAATAAGTAAATAAATAAATAATAAAGCAAAACATACCTTGGAAAGCTAGCCAATCATTTTTCAGAATCTTGAATTGCTTTCCTTTTTAAAAAAGGGAGGGTCTGTTTTAAAAGTAATTATTTTGAGTTTTCTTGAAGGAGAAGTCAAAAGTAGAGAATCTGAAGAAATCATTGGGGCCACCAAAACTAATCTTCTCACTGTAAGAATTCAAATGAAAGCATTCACAACAAACAGTTATCCAGTTTCTGCCTGGACAGCCAGCAAGACTTTCCCAACATTCACTATTCAAGATAACAGGTATTCTGAGGATAAAATATCTCAGGGCTGCCCCTAATAACTGTACAATTCCTGTTATACTGATGTGTGATACTCAACGACAAGAACTTCATTATTTCATAAGGAGGCTATTCTCCAAAGCGCCTGAAGGCAGGACAAGAAGCAACGGGTGGAAACTAACCAAAGAGAGAAGCAACCTAGAACTAAGGAGAAACTTCCTGACAGTTAGAACAATTAACCAGTGGAACAACCTGCCTCCAGAAGTGGTGAATGCTCCAATACTGGAAGTTTTTAAGAAGAAACTGGACAGCCATTTGTCCGAAATGGTATAGGGTTTCCTGCCTGAGCAGGAGGTTGGACTAGATGACCTCTGAGGTCCCTTCCAACTTTATTATTATTATTATTATTATTATTATTACCAAAAACACATCTTAATATTGGAAAAATAATTTCATTTTTTTAATCAACACTTAGTTGTGTTTTGAGGGAAGTTAGCCCAGAGAAGGAAATATTAAAAGGGCAGGAAAATATATTTTTCACCAAAAGGATTTTTAAAAACATTTTTTGAAAAGCAGAAACCAAACCTGGCCCCAAATCTATCTCTCTGCCCCAAGCAAGAGCCAGCCCTATACAAATGCAGATGTAAAACCATCAGGAAGGTTGGAGCCAGGGAACTCAAGAAGACAAAGAAACTCTTAAGAGTCATTAGCCCAGCCCCAGGGAAGCAGGAGATGACCTTTGGGACATAATAGGACTAGCCCATTACCATCAAGTAATACCAGAGAGGCACACCTGGGCTCAGGTCAGAATACGTGACACAGGAAATAGCCTCAAAGTTCATGCCATAGGAACAGGAAACTTCCAAACAAAAGGCTAGAGAGGGTATAAAAACCCCCTTGCCCATGTGCTCAGCCCTTCTCTCTCCTCTGCTCTTTCTGAAGAACCATCTTTCTGCTTCTTCAATAAACTGTAACCGTCTTCCCAAAGCAGTCGCCATGTTGCTTATTTATTCCCGGCTTGGATGAACCAGGATGAAGACTTACTTCTGACAGTTTCATTCTATTTACTGCCACACACATGAATTGCATTAAGTAAAGACAGACACTGAAACAATGCAACTCTTCCAGGGTTTCAGCTGGTACTCGGGACATGATCTATCCTGCACCACATCTCCAGAAGAGTTTTCAGGAAGTCATTTCAAGTTTCCCTTGAAGTGGTAATTGAAGCATTCTTCTCATAGCTACTTCAGGAAGCTACTTCTCCCTCTCCCCCTTGCCTTGCTGCTCCCTGCTTCCTCAACATGCTGAATGAGGCTGGGGAAAAAACAGGTGCCTAGAGCACTACGGAAATTTGACAACTGCGGATATTTTGACTGTTTACTTGAAAGCAGCAAAATTGTCACTTGTGTGAGTAATTTGCTGCTAATTATGAGCTTACAATCTGCAGATAGGAAAATCAGAGCCAACATGCATTTTCAGATGAAAAAGGAAAATTACCCCAAGTACCCTATAATTATGCACTTAGCTTAGCTTTGCTCCTGGATTCTTTTCAGCCTCTTGTTTCCTGCTTTGTATTATCAGGACATCTATCACCACCCATATGCCGCTCAAGATAGCAGGGATATAATCAGAAATGTACCAACTCTGCTTACCACATTGCTGCTTGCTTGGCCACACTTACATGCCAGCATGTAAAATAACTAAAAGGATCAGAACACCTAGTGTGTGTGTGTGTGTGTGTGTGTGTGTATGTCATGTGGATTCTGAACAGGTACACATTCCCAAACATTTATTTGCAGCACACAAATTTGGCATTTGGTGGGTCTTCGCAGATGTCCACAAATTATAATCATACAATTTGGATTGTTTTTTTTTATTTCTAGGGACAGAGTTCCTCGCCTTTAAAAATAATTTCTCCAGTCCAGTAAGTGTGTGAGACTTTCCTGTGCTTTTTTAATGGTTTCCACTGAAGAGAAGATGATAGCAGCAGAATCCAAGTAAAAGAATACAAAGGGCCAGAAATGCAACAGGATTGCTTTATTGTTTATTGGTTTGCTTACTTATTTATTTAACAACTAGTACATATTGCACAGCTCTTGATGACTTACAATAATTGCAAGTAAATGGAATTGGACTGGATTGGATTGGATTCCGAGTGAGAGAGAAGCAAGTGATGAGTTTGAACCCCAGGAGTCCCAGAAAATTTAATGATGCTGAGTGTGTAGGAAGAGATATTTTGTTGTATGTAATCACTCTGTTTAGTTTCTGTCTAGTGGCCATCTGTATATTTTGCAGCTGAGATCTAGTTGGGAATTATGGGGATTATTTTTCTTGCTTGATCCTTTCTCCAATGATGCAAGTCACGCAGTTAGGGAGAATCCATAGTTTTGTCTTCATAAGTGAAGGTGTAAGACTTTTTCACTGCTTTTCTATTATTCAGAGCAGTGGTTCTCAACCTTTTTAATGCCGCGACCCCAACCGGTCGTAAGTCGAGGACTAAACCGGTCGTAAGTCGAGGACTAAACTGGTCGTAAGTCGAGGACTAAGCCGGTCGTAAGTCGAGGACTAAACCGGTCATAAGTTGAGGACTACCCAGCCAGTCGTAAGTCGAGGACTTTCCCTGCCCGGGAGCGCCGCGCATGCGTGGTTCCGCCCCCTGCGCCGGCCGAGGCGTAGCTGGCAAGCGACAGAGACGGAGCAGGCCGACCACCAGCTGGCCCAACCCAAGGGAGGTAAGGCACCCACCGGAAAAGGGGGGAAAAAATGGCGGACAAAAAAATGGTGGACAAAAAAAATGGCGGAAAGCCTTGCTTGGCGACCCCCATGAAATGGTCGATCGACCCCAAATGGGGTCCCAACCCACAGGTTGAGAACCACTGATTCAGAGGCAGAAAGATTTTGGTTTAAAAAATTATCAGTGTTCACATATTCAGAGCAAAGGAACAAACAAATCAACAACTAATAAATGCAAACCACAATCATACAGCTTCATGGATATTCCAGTATCTATACACAAGATACTCTAGTGTTGATACACAAGATACTCCACTGTTGTATCTTATGATTTATGATGATTGTATTTTATGATAATGATCATGATTTATCACTTGTTGCTTATATGCACTGTATGCTGAGAACTTCTGCACCAGAGACTAATTCCTTGTGTGTCCAATCACATTTGGCCAATAAAGAATTCTATTCTATTCACTATTTTCAATCTTGATCACTGTAGACTGTATTTTATTTATTTATTTATTTATTAAATTTATATACCGCCCTATCTCCCTTGCGGGACTCAGGCCGGTGAACAGGCGATACTAAAAACCACAATAATAAATAAATAGTTTCTATTTTAAAATCGAATTAAATAATAGGCCTGTTCTAAAAACACACCCATACAAAACCCCCCCACTGAAACATAATCAAACTACGCCAGGCCGGCCGCACGGAATAGATGGGCCTTCAGGGCTCGGCGAAAAAGGCGCAGGTCCGCAACTGTACGTAGGTCGGGGGGTAGGTCATTCCAGAGGGCAGGAGCTGCCACAGAGAAGGCTCTCCCCCTGGGGGTCGCNATCTAGAGGCCCCCAAAATCCCCCGCGCAGCCGCATTCTGAACTAGCTGGAGCCTCCGGGTGCACCTCAAGGGGAGCCCCATGTAGAGAGCATTGCAATAGTCCAGGCGGGAAACAACGAGGGCTTGAGTGACTGTGCGTAGGGCGTCCCGATCCAGAAAGGGGCGCAACTGGCGTATCAGGCGAGCCTGATGAAAAGCAGGGGTGTCAAACTGCCAGCCCGCGGACCAGACGCGTCACCAGGAAACTGCGTCCACCCCATTGCTGGTAATGGAAAAAAAGCTCCGATACATCGCGCAACGTCACGTGACATCACAAGTTTGACATGTCTGCTGTATAGGATCAAAACTCATTGTGATTTTAAAAAGTTAACTGAAAGCTGCCTTTAGTTTCCAATTAAAAATATGAAGATTCTTGCATGTTACTGTTACTCTTTGAACTATTCACATGAAGCAGAAGTGTGTAGTGGGGTGCCCCAGGGCTCTGTTCTGGGCTCTTCAACATCTTCATCAATGATCTGCATGAGGGGATCCAGATCATTGATGGGGAACTCATCAAATTTGCAGATGACAGCAAGCTGGTGAGGGAGCAGGGGTGGTTTTTGGGCACTTGGTCTCTAAAAGGTTCACCATCACTGGTATAGGGTTTCCTGCCTGAGCAGGGGGTTGGACTAGAACACCTCCAAGGTCTCTTCCAACTATTATTATTATTATTATTATTATTATTATTATTATTATTATTATTATTATTATTATTATTATTATTATTATTATTATTATTATTATTATTATTATTATTATTATTATTATTATACATCTATGAGAAGAAAACTAAATCCCCATTTATGCTGGAGGTGCTTTGCCTTTACCGTACATTGAATTCCCAGCAAGCTGCTGGTTGTGATTCAACACCAGTGCAAGATATTGGCTGAACTGAAAGATCCTGCAGTTGCTCTCAGTGGTGTTGCCTCTCTGTGATATGCACCATTTCCCTGTTTGGCCTTTTTTTGACTTGCTGTGTCATTAGCAGCTATAGACATTTCCTTTAAATATGAAGCCAGCAAGAGGAGCGTAACTTGTGAAGGAAGGAAATGGTAGCCCAGGACTATATCCTCAATTATCTGTGCGCCATAAAGCACCATTTTAGGACACAGTTTTATATGAATAAAGCAGAACCAAGTCCTCTCAGAACTTATTTAACCTTTGTCCTTTCCCTTTCCAATACTTAAGCTCCATCACAGTCTGAAAAGGATAATGTGTTTATATTCCTGCAGCACAAATACACTATTGGCCTTTGCAGAGATGCTCAGGGAGGCCTTCTAGTTATCAGTGAGCAATGTAAACTCTTTCCATCTAAGTTAAGGAGTCAGGATATGGCTCCCAAGAGACAATATTAGCTCACTACTGAGTTGCTACATTCCCTGTTCTGAAATTTCTTTGAATCAATCATACCTGAGTCAAAAAATATCCTTTTTCACACAAAAAAGTGGAAAAAAATAAATCAATTAATTGTCATTATTGTCCCAATGTGATTGTAATTTAAAAGAAGTTCTCCCAAGGTCAAAAGGCCCAGAATGAATTCCCTGGTATGCCACAACTATACTTTGTCAGGAATCTCCCATAAAAAGGCGACCTAGTTAGAGAACTAAAACATTCAGAATTGTGAGCTGCCCAGAGTCACTTGGTTGAGATGGGCACCGATAGAAATTAATTAATCAAATAAATAAATCATACAATTGCTGGGATAATATCTGGGGGAATGAAACATGAATCAGAGAAAAAAAAAAGAGGTAGTCACCTGAGATTTGAAATAAGATGAAAGCAAAGAACTACAGGAAGGAAAAGGTTAAATAATTAAATTTGCATCTGATTCCTGAATGGAAAACTAAAGATAGATTGAGAGGCTCTGGAAGTGGTAAAAATGTATTTGTTTTTGACTTAGCCTTAAAAAAAATCCTGTCTTGTTTATCCCAAATTCAGACCAAATATCTCTAATTATATGTCCCATTAACCATTAACCACACTAGCAGTATGAATAAAATTTTGAACAAATAATTTTTCTGGAGCTTGGTTCTATGAAATGCTCCATTGGCATGAGCAGAGTACTAAAACCAACACTAACAGCACTGTCTGATGAGCTTTCACTAACATCTCCACACTGGGATATTGTGACAAGTTCATGTCTATGCACTGAAATTATTCAATTAGTTCAAGTTGCACAGTGTGTAATATCATTACAGAACATTTTAAAATCTTTAACAGTTTGCCACCTTGTCTTCCGACTTTTTTATTGCTGCTGTTGCATCTCGCTTTCATTATTTTTTATGCTGCTACTGTTTAGATGTTGAGCTCTTGTTTTTAACTATTTTTGCTATTACAACAATATGTAAAACTACATGAATACAGAAATTAAAATGGTAGGATATGCAGAAGATGACAGAGCGATGGAGATGGAAAAAGTAACAGAAAAAAGAGACAATTGTGTGCCACCAAGTCATTGTTGACTCTTAATGACTACATACATGTTTTTTCCATAACAATCTGTCCTCAACTTGGTCCTTCAGATTTTCCAATGGTACACTCATTGCTGTTGTAAATAAGTCCATTCACCTTGTTTTTGGACATTCTCCTCTCTTTCCTTCCAATTTTCCCAGCATTAAAGTCTTTCAGAAATCTACGTTTTTACATAATATGCCCCCAAAAGGATAACTTTTAGTCATTTGTGCCTTGAGTCATTTAATCATTTGATATTTTTGATGATGATGATGATCCATTGGTTTGTCTTCTTAGCAAATAAGCAATGGATATGACATGTTGCTTGTTATGGAATAAAATCATGGGTCTTCTCATCCAGTTGTGTGCTCTCCCAGTCACTGTGAAGGAATTTTCAGCAAGGAGAAAACTTTCACAAAATGTAGTCACTGAAGTCTGTAAATTTTTAGTGGAGAATAAATTTCAGTGTGATGCATCAGTTCATAGTGACTGTTATGACATGTTAAAAGTTTTTCTACTTGGGTTTTAATGTGGGGGGCGGAAAGGGAAATCCTCTCTTATCACTCCATTAACCTGACTGCCAATGTGTTTTATATAATAAAAGGAGAAGAGCTTAATTTCATTCTCTAATCATTTTTCCGCCTGCTATTAGTTACAGTACTAAGAAAAAAAGGAGTCCTCTTCTTCCCAACTCTTTGGCTCCTGGAACACTGACATAACAGCATTCCCAATGCCAAACAGATTAGATTCTTTGTTTGCAGAGCAGGGGGTTCTGGGGCAGGGATAAAAACTACCTTCGCTGTATTTTAGGAAGATCCTCTATCATTTTTTTCTTCAGTCCGGAGAAACGAATTGAATTTAAAAGCTCTGCATGGAATGTGTTTTTAACCATTGATCAAAGCCCATTCCCTCTAATAATATTATTAGAATGCATCCAATAACTGCATCTCACATACTTTGGCCATGTCATGCAGGAGAGTTCACTGGAGAAAGCAATTACGCTTTGAAGAGTTAGTGGCAAAAGGAAAACAGGCTGTCAAAGAACACGATGGCTGGACACATCAAAGCAGACACCAGCCAGAGCATAGAAAAGCTCAAAGAAATAGTGCAAGAAGTCCCCACATCAGAAGATGTGGAGAGACCTCGCACATAGAATCGCCAAGAGTCAGACATGATCGAATGGATAACTTCAACATCATCATATCACTAGAATGTTAAAATAAATGAGACTACTATATGCACAAAAATGGAAGGACATTTCGATTCCCACTATGGACGAATGAATGGCTACAGAAGTTGATGGAGTTGGCAGAGATGGTTAAATTGACTGTTCTGATTAAAGAAAATAATATAAGTTCTTTTGTTTCTACATGGAGACCACTTCTGAACTTTGTGCTTGAAGGGAAAAAATGAAACTTTGATTTTGGGTTTTACTGATTAGACTGATTTGTTGTTATAGAAATGTTAGTTTATACTATTGTGGACAAGTAAAAAGTTGAGGCTCAATGTTAATGCTTCATTCTACTGCAACAGAGGAAGTCGGAAGTCAGTGTCTTTTTTTTCTTTTTCCCTTCTCCCACTCATTTTCCTTTCTCTTTTCCCTCCCCATTGTGTCCTACTATTTGCTTTGTAGTTTGTATTTTACTCTATAATCTAATAACATGTATAATAAAAAAGAATATTAAAATAAATGTAATATATCACAAAATACAATCCAAGTCAAGAAGGAATAAGTTGATGGCAGGCCAAAAAACATGAACGGTGAGGACTTATCTATATACTTCCATCATCATCATCATCTATAAGGTACTCGGAAAGAGTAGTACTGAACTTCTACAACAACTTGGGTGGACTAATCTACAAGACCCATATAGAATTTATCCATTACATTCTACAGAATGTTATCTTCCCTAACCTTCATGCCTCCCAGACACCTTGGACCATAATCCCAACTCATCTGTCCAATACATCTGGAGGGCACTAGGTTGGGGAAAGCTCATGTACAGAAAGAGACATGAAATGGATGTTCCTGTCAGTTTGTGTTCCATCTGCTGAGGCTAGATCAGGACAATGATGAATGTCAAACCAGTTTTAAAAAGTTGATAAATGAAAAAGAAAATAAACCTATAATTTAACCTCCCAGAGGTTCAGTCCAGGAAAACAGGTCAAGATATTGTTGCCTACAAAACAGTTCATCTAAACTTTACAGAGTATCACAAAGTTCTTGTTCAAGCAGCTTCCTTTACTCTATACAGTATATCAAAGAGTTTTTTGGCAGAGCTGTTCCAGTTTCTTCAAGTGTCATATGTACATTTGCACATAGATAAAAAAATGTATATCACAGGCACACTTGCACACAAAGACACACACACACAAACTAGAAAAAGCAATTCTTCATTTTGTGGCAGAAGTTTATTATTCAAACCCCCACCCAAACATCCACTGTTTTTTGTAGGTTTTTTTGGAAAAGAAATGTAATATCATTCTCTATTATACTACTATGAGACTGTGATAGATTGGTCAAAAAACGTAGGTGTAGTCAAGATGCTCCTATATACAGAATCAACAAAATAAAAAGCTTATTCTTGCACAACAGGGATTACTGCAAAGCCAGCATGAGTGTCAAACGTAGATAGATCAGATGTTGAATTTGCAAGGATATCCAAGGATGCTTTCTGATCTCCTTATATGTGAGCTAGAACTGGGAACTGTTTGTCTAACAAGATATTATTTTAACACAATTATCACTTGTCACTCATGGCTGAACATTTCTACTTGATATTTGTGGACCCTAGAAATTAAACTGAAAATTAGAAATGCCCCAAGCCTTACAAAAGGCCTATATTTCACATGATTTTAGCATTCTTAAAAAGATTGTATGAGAGCATCGAAACCTGAGAGATTTCATTTAAAAACAAGGGAGGAGACTCAGGAGCTGAAAAGATTACCATTTTTCTTATGGTTTGTATCTTAGTTTAAATGGGCCCATTAGTATCTCCTGCTAGTTTCACAATCCCTTAAAGTAGTCATTTGTCCTATTTATAGAGAATGGTCCTCCGAACATATAATCTATTAGGAGGCTTGACAGAGGAGTTTTTTCCTTGAATGCATGTTGAAATCTGAAGGACTTCCAGTGAAAAGGGAGCAAAGAGTCTTTAAGTTTCTCATTAAGAATTAGCATCTAGAAAGCAAAATGATTAAGTACAAAGGTCACAGCCTTCCTCTTTGAATATATACTGCATTTCTATTTAAATTATAGCAGCTGACTCCACAGATACGTTATCCTGGCTCAGGAATTCTGGGAGTTGAAGTCCACGAGTCTTAAAAGAGCCAAGGTTGCCTACCCCTGTCCTATACCATTTTCTTATAAATGGTCCTCTGTCACCAGATTGTAGTGTTTTCTCCCAGTTCAGGTTTTTCTTCCTCTGTAGTGTAATGATCACTAATTTCAATAACATTATTTATGTATTTCCATAATGCCCAGCTCCCAAGACAGAGTTGTTCTGTTTGGCTTTGGTTTTAAAACATATTGAAATATATTGTAATTATTATGGTATTTCATTTTAGTAAATGCAACTGATTTGCAACTGCTTTCATGTGTAGTATATATTTAATATAATATATCTTTACATAACAATTTTTATTTAAGCCACTTTTGGAGTGAAGAAAAGTAGGATGTACTTTTTTAAGCAAGCAAATCAACTTTGGGGAAAGACATTCTTGAGTATGTTTTCCCCGTTTGAAAATCTGCTTAGTTCAGAGGATTTAGGATTTAGCCCAGCTAACAGTAGCCCAAGAAATAATTCCACAGAACTATTAACATATATTTTTTAATCTTCAAAAAAAGTAAAGCCTATTAGCTTTATCCCACTGATGATACCTAGTTTGCTAATGGAATAACTGCAAGATAACGATCAAGCTCAGAGACTCCAAGAATCCCACATTTTTAAATCTCCTGCGGTATAGGATCAGTTA
This sequence comes from Protobothrops mucrosquamatus, assembly GCF_001527695.2. Classification (NCBI taxonomy): domain Eukaryota; kingdom Metazoa; phylum Chordata; class Lepidosauria; order Squamata; family Viperidae; genus Protobothrops; species Protobothrops mucrosquamatus. The sequence goes on from NW_015388454.1 coordinate 287,758, forward strand.
GACAAATACAACAGAATAACTTTTCATAATTGTTAGAGTTTGTAAACAAATTTTGCCTGCATTCATGTCCCTGCCTGGGTACATCCATTGCCTACATGCAATTCATGAGCCCTTTCTAGTGATGGTGATGAGCTTTATTTGATGCTACCTAATTTGAAATGGAAGCTATAGCAGAAGCATTCTTCATTTTCCATTGGGTACTATCACCCAATTTCGGTTGTTCTGTTACATGCTAGTCACCATATAGTATTTAGTATTGATATTTTACATTTGCTTAATGTTATATGGTAAGGTATTTCCTTGCCTGATTTCTTGTTTGTTTTATACTGTATGTTGCCCAGCGTCACATTGTTTGAGTTGGGAGGCCTTATAAATCTTTGAAATAATTAAATAAATAAATGTGCCATGGCATACCACTTCTGAACTTTCGCCACAAAAATTACCTCATGGAGTCCTTGACTTTTAGGGAGAGCAGAACTATCAGCAAATTCTACAAATGCTCAGAGTGTGAAAAATCTACACATTGTTGGAGGCCACCAATCTGTTCAATATGTTATATATAGCATATCCAATATAAGCACATGGAGAATATAACACCTTTACATTTGGGCTTTGGTGCATATTAATGAAGTTACTATAATGTACTCTTCTTGTACTATCTATTTTTTTTTAATTACTTAGCAGACAAGAGGACAGCAGAGACATAATTATCTCTAATCAGCATTAGAGGATCTTCAGCTCTGGATACTTCTATGGATGTATTGCATATTAAGGAAACTTGAGATCCACAAGTACTGAATTTCTCTGGATGAGCCTCAATTTTCCCACCATTGTTATCAAGGCCCAAAGTTGGTATAACATAAATTATTTGTTCCATATTGTTTCTAAATAGATTTTAAAAGTTATTGTTAAAAGTTATTGTTAACCCTGTGACTGGCTCTGGGTAGTGAGGGGGGGAGGGATGGAGGGTTGGGTTTGGGGGAGGGGGGATTTATATTGTAAAATTTTATAAAATTTTCAATAAAAAAAATAAAAAAATACATAGATTTTAAAACAGTGGTTCTCAACCTTTTTAATGCTGCAACCCCAACCGGTCGTACGTCGAGGATTAAACCGGTCGTAAGTCGAGGACTAAACCGGTCATACGTCGAGGACTAAACCGGTCGTAAGTCGAGGACTGCCCAACCGGTCGTAAGTCGAGGACTTTCCCTTCCCAGGAGCGCCGCGCATGCGTGGTTCCGCCCCCTGCGCCGGCCGAGGCGTAGCTGGCAAGCGGCAGAGACGGAGCAGGCCGACCACCAGCTGGCCCAGCCCAAGGGAGGTAAGGCACCCACCGGAAAAGGGGGAAAAAATGGCGGACAAAAAAAATGGCGGACAGCCTTGCTTGGCGACCCCCGTGAAATGGTCGATCGACCCCAAATGGGGTCCCGACCCACAGGTTGAGAACCACTGTTTTAAAAGGACTGCTACCCTTAACTGATATCTAAATTGTAAATATCAATTTTATGTCACTTTAATCTCAGAATATTTGTAACCTTAAGCACTGTGCTGACACTCATCTATTAAAGAGGATTGGAGGATATGAGCTTGCCAGCACAGTGCTCCTCCTCCTCCCCCCCCTCCATCACTGCCCTGTCTTGGAAGAGATGGTCATATGTTTAGCACAGATTTCTGAAAAGAGATTGCAAGCATGTTTAGATAATTGCACTTTCAGGCCTATGTATTATGAAGAACTTTGATTTATCTTGTTCACTAACCACAAAGAGTGCTGTAACGTAAATGCTTATCATACTTATCAGCCTCTTTTAGATCTTTACACTAAATGTTCAGAAATATTTTTCCAAAAATTATAATAATAATAATGATAAAGTTGGAAGGTACCTTGGAGGTCATCTAGTCCAACCCCCTGCTCAGGCAGGAAACCCTATACCATTTCGGACAAATGGCTGTCCAGTTTCTTCTTTAAAACTTCCAGTGTTGGAGCATTCACCGCTTCTGGAGGCAGGTTGTTCCACTGGTTAAGTGTTCTAACTGTCAGGAAGTTTCTCCTTATACCTCTTGATCTCCCAATTCCTTAGTACAGATCAAGAAAGCAGTTTTTGGTCCTCCAGCACAGCTGGAAGGAAGAAACTGAAAAGCTTCCCTTAGAAATTTTCCATTTTTAAGTAATGATAGTTTATAATTTTAGCCATCTAGTATTTTTTAATCTATGATTGAATTAAAACTGGGAAATGGTACAGAATTAAAGAGTTAATTTCATGTCTTAATACCAATCACACAACTGATCTTTTGTGTATGTTTTTATCTCTCTGTCTCTATCATCTCTGTCTCTGTATATCTATCATCTGTATCACCTGGAGTACACAAGCACAAACATGTATGCAAAGAGATGAGGAGAAAATCAAGATGGGTCTCCATCTGCATCTTTTTAGAATAGTCATCATTCTGATCAGTGGTGTCTGCAGGGGTGGGGTATAAAAATCAGTGAGCTGGCAAGCAAAGCATTGCAATCCAAACCTTACCATTTTTTGATATATGCACAGTATAGAAAAAGGGTGGAGATAATGCCGAAACTAAGAAGAACTTTTTTTCTAAATTCGGATATATTTATTGTGCTTATTTCTATGTTATTACTTCTAGTTTTATTTGTCTTCCTGGGGGGGGGGGGGGTAAGGATCAGATAGTAAGGTTTAATGCAATTTATCAATTCCATTTGTAGAAAAAGTGCATTTGGTCCCAAGTCCAGATAAAAGAGGATAGCTGATGCCCTGCCAAGGGAATAAATTGAATATGGACAGGCTAATGCACAAGGGGTAACTAATATATCAGCCTTGGCAAATAATCATGGTGCATAAGATGCTGGGGAAACGTTTACTAATGCTAATCATTTGCTAAATTTACTAATCAAAGAATCAATCACAAAAATAAACACAGATCTATCTTGCCAAAATTGCCACTTGGAATATATTTACAAGAGAATATGTTGGTGAAAAGGAAATCATTGCCCAAAAATGATTACATCATGGCATTTTAATAGTGGTGCTATATGGGTTGAGATTAACTGAATTAGGGAGCAAAACAGTGATTAAAAAAAAAACATACAGAGAATATGTCAGCTTCACCCAAAATAGCACAGAAACCATATCAATCTGTATGAATCACATCACATCACATCATTTAATGTTGTAAGCCACCCAGAGTCTCCTTGTGGCAAGATGGATGGCAAACAAATTTAATAAATAAAACAAATATCCTCGTATTAGGATCTTTATCATTACCCCTAGCTATCCTGTCATATATATTTTCCATTTATGCATACACTGAACAAATTTTCTTGGGGGGAAAAAAAGGACAACTCTGAAAAAGGTTTCATAAGAATAAAAAATGTTTTATGCATTTATAACTTTGTTTTACAATGAAAAATTCAAGAGCCAAACCAAGAAAATAAATAAATAAATCTAAAGGACAGCTAAATGTAAAGGTCACTGTATTTATGAACTAACCAAAATTAGCCGAGATGATGTAACAGTGATTTTTATGCCGGTCTTCAAAATGCTTTTAACTGCATGCCCAGGAGAATTTAATCATAATAGCTGGTGACTTTAATGCAGTGGTTCTCAACCTTTTTAATGCCGCGACCCCAACCGGTCGTAAGTCGAGGACTAAACCGGTCGTAAGTCAAGGACTAAACCGGTCGTAAGTCAAGGACTAAACCGGTCGTAAGTCGAGGACTACCCAACCGGTCGTAAGTCGAGGACTTTCCCTGCCCGGGAGCGCCGCACATCCATGGTTCCGGCCCCTGCGCCGGCTGAGGCGTAGCTGGCAAGCGGCAGAGACGGAGCAGGCCAACCACCAGCTGGCCCAGCCCAAGGGAGGTAAGGCACCCGCCGGAAAAGGGGAAAAAATGGACAAAAAAATGGCGGACAGCCTTGCTTGGCGACCCCCGTGAAATGGTTGATCGACCCCAAATGGGGTCCCGACCCACAGGTTGAGAACCACTGCTTTAATGCTTATGTGGGTGAAGATAAAACAGGCTGGGGAAAATCCTTGGAAAAAATAGATGGAACAGCATCTTCTGCCACCCTCAAAACATCAGCTCCAATGGATAGAAAACTTCAATTCTGGGCTACAGTCTAGTCAACACCTGCTTCCAACCACCCATCAAAGATGTGTGATGCAAGGTGCTGATTGTAGCTGTGATCATTACTTAATTTGTGCAAAAAATCATCTTATACTTCAAAGCATAAAACAACAGATGGTTCAATCAACGAAAAGAAACTGGTCAGAACTGGCTCAGTTGGAACACAAACATAAACTCCAAACAGCATCAGCATACTGGTCTAACATTCTGATATAGTCTGATGAAATGAAAGTTTCTGAAGCGATCTACAAATATGCCAAAAGCATGTGGCTGACCAGCAGAAATATGGATCTCACATGAGAGCTTAAGTTTGGTAAATCAGTATGAATAAGCCAAGCTTATAGAAAATGCAAAATATAAGGCAGTTCAACCGTGATGCTTATCATCAGTTAAAGGCAGAGCATGAGGCACATTGAAACACTGTGGCCTTATGGGAACTAGAAAAGACTGCACAAAACCACAAAATACTCTGTGCTCTTTCTCTTTCAGATGCCTACATAGAAGAATAAATCAACAAATAATAACATATGCAAGGCTAATGGGACATTTATATGATCTCCAAATATATTGTTTCAAAGTTACAGAGATTTTTCCAGGAATTTATAAAGCCACGGAGAATTGCAGGGACCACCAGAAGACCCATCACTCATCAAAGCATCAGAATATAAAGCTTTGGATGTTCAGCCTACATTAGAGGAAGTAAAAGCACCACTAAAACTTCTGAAAAATCTATGCAGCTGGTGTGGATGGTGTAATGTATTGGCCACAACTGTTTTAAATCACTTGCTTAATGTCTGACCTACATTGCTGTATTGTTTAACAGTTGCTGTTACTGAAAGCCAGAGTGGCTGTCTCCAAGCTGATAATGAGGTTTGGGGCGGGAAACTGTTACTTTAAACCTATTGGTTGCCACCTAGAGGCTAACTGTATAAATAGCTGTGCAGCATCCTTTAGGGCTGCTTCTGTTCTGAGTTAATAAACTTGTTGCTGTTTCAACACTCTGCCTCATTCAATGCCTAAAGAACTGAAGATATAACAGAGTCATGGATAAAACACTCAATGCTAGTGTAGCAACTACATTCAGTTATAACTCATTTGGCTCACAGAGAAGACCTCTCTCATGTGGAAAACAATTTATTGTAATTCCTATTTTGAAAAAGAACAACAGTTACTGAGGCATAGGTCTATTAGAAGTGTCATTATAAGAGTCTTCATGAGAATCATCTAACTGTTTCCAGAAATAAGGAGAGCAGACATTAAGTAGCCATTGACTCTTGAGCAGCCTTTGACAGTGGGTTGCTGTTATTATTTCTGGATTCCTGCAATTTTCTTGGCAGCATTTACAGAAGGCTGTGCTATTACCTTCTTTCTAAGGCTGACCCCAAATCATTCTGGTTTCATGCCTATTGCAGGACTAGAACTCCTGCTTTCCTGGTTTCTAGCTAGTGTCTTAGCCAGTGTATCAAACTGGTTCTCTTTGCAGTGTTTACTGTCCTGCTTTATAGGAAGCACTGAAAAGCAACTGTATGCTTGTAAAAATCGCAGGCCTGCTGCAAGAAATTAACAGCAATTAGAATAGCTGTGTTTGTCAAAAGAATAATTTGGGGTTCCAACTTGAGCTGGGGTTGTGCAAGAATAAATAAAATTGGAGATCCAGACAGCTGTGAGGAAAGAAGAAATATTTATTCCTAAAAGCAAACAGTTTGCCTTTAGGGGTAACTGCAGAGAAATGGGATACAGAGGCAGGCTTTTATAAGGGAGCTTGTCCTGGTTTGGAAGTTTCTATGTGCTGATTCTAGGGTGACACTTGAGAGGTTTGTGTGTGTGTGTGTGTAGGTATGTATTCTTGTGAACATGCAGTTCCGCCGGGAGATCTAATTTAATTAACTCTATTTGTGTTTGCAGACCTTATCCTTTGATATGTGGATTAGATCTGGGTAACTTATTTTGGGGTTAGGGTTAGGGTTAGGATTTGAGGAAGCTTGAGTAAAGGATTTTCCCACATTTGCTATTTTTACTCGATTAATTTAGTTTCAGCTTGACTGTCAATTATCTAGTGGAGATGCTGATTCTCAGACCATTGTGCATTCTGTAAATGTTTTAAGAGAAGATGGAAACAGTATAAAGAATAAAATGCATTTTGATATAAAACTTCTCACAGTGTGCATGTGAAATGAATTTTCAGCAGAATTCCCAGTGCCATACCAGTGGTAGGCAAGGCAATGTGATCTCACCCCTGCTCTTTCGCTCTCACTAGCTATATATCACAGCGTTTGAAAGCACAGCATGCAAGAGGCAGCTAACTCACTGCCTTGCCATGTGCACATGCATGAAATCCTACTCCCTGTCTGTCCCTAAAACTTTGGGGGGGGAAAACATTTTTTAACTCTGCAAGAGCAGTTGCAGTGAGACCTTCCCTTCCTCTTCACTTTCTACATTACATACAATCTTTCTGCATGTCCCTGCATCCAAAACGCCTGCTTAGTAACAAAGGGATATCCATTCTGTGCAGATCTATGGATGCGTAAGTAACCCCTACTAAACTGGGCAGAAATAAATAACCTTAGGATTGTGCTGCTCAGCTGCAATGCACACGAGCTTTAAACCTCTTTGCAGTAGAACTTTCTCAGGAGTAAATACACATGAGAAGTGTGTTTGCAAGAGCAGACAGGGAAAAGGGAAGATGGGTGGTTCAGTGACTTTAGCCAGGCATCCAGAATGAAAAAAAAGCCATAGCATCAACACTGATCCTACATATATACCCCTCAGCATATTATTTTTTATTTTTTTAATTAGGCCTGGTGCATGTTTATACAATCTGAACTTTTTTCCAGATATGAATCATTGACTACAAACTAATCCAGTTGCCAATAGTACCAAAAACAAAAAAAGTGAAACAGATTCCAGTGGTGCTGGCATTATTAATGTTTCTTATGATGCTAAGTTTGAGAAATTAAATATATTAGCCATTTGCAAGAACATACCTTTGTGGGAAAGCCACAAAATATAGAAATTGGCTAAATGCAGAAGATGATCTTCCTTACAAGTAACATCAATTGTTCTAAATATTAAACTTTATCTAAGGAAAAACAATCAAATCCTAGTCCCAGAATATTGATTTGTTTGGTTAAAACATTAATCTTCCAAACAATGGTGAAATTCCACTTTTATTTTTTATACCCTGGACATATTATTTTTGTACTTACAATCAACAGTTGACTTTTCATTTCATTGCTAAGTTTCTATCATTAATGCTTTATCTCTTGATAAGGGATTGCAGGATTTGTTTTTAACTAACTGGTTCTTCTTTGGCCTGAAAAAAATTGAAAACCTTGATTTAATTTACTTCCAGTTCTTCGTCTTTTTCTCTATCTCTATTTTTGTCTGCCTGTTGGTTTGTTGTCTCGTTTTCCAGGTTAACAGTTTATGACGTTTGATGATTAATAAATAAACATCAAGTTGTACTGTATTTGTGTAGGTGAACTGAGTAGCCAATGTGCTTACCCCAGACTGGATATAGAGACTGACTAGGCGTCTGCTAGGTATGAACTAAACTGCAAGTTCAGAGTAATTTTTACCACTGGCTCTGAGGTCAGTCACACCCAGACAGCTGCTAAGGGAACAAAGAAAACTATGATTTAATATTTTACACAGGGTTAAAAATCAGACTGGAGATCAAATCAGTCAATCCTAAAGGAAATCAACCCTGACTGTTCTTTGGAAGGACAGAGACTGAAACTGAAGTTGAAATATTTTGGTCACCATATGAGAAGAGATGACCCATTGGACAAGACCCCGATGTTGGTAAAAACTGACGGCAAAAGGAGACAAAATGGGACAACTCACCACAGCCAACTCGCTGTGGGACAATTTAACAATTCTATGTAATTATTTTAAATAAATAAAAATAATAATCTTTGCCATTCACATTTCATTCTGTCCCTCCTTTTGCATCCTTTCTTTAATGATTCGATTTCACCATTTCTTGATATTAGTGTAACTCTTGTACCATAGCAAGTTGTCCTGCAGTGTGTTGGCTGTGGCAAGTTGGCCATGGGGAGTTGGCTGTAGCAAATTGTCATAGACCCAAAGGAGAAGGGGATGGCAGAGGAAGAGATGGTTAGATAGCATCATTGACACAGTGGGCTTGAGTTTGGGCAGACTCTGGGAGACAGTGGAGGACACAGGCACCTGGCATGCTGGGGTCCAAGGGGTCACGAAGGGTCAGACATGACTTAACAATTGAACAAGAACCAAAAAAAATCAAGCTTACTTTTAAATAAAAATAATATATAGGTGTATACAGTTTGCTGAGTTAGAATCCTTATTAGGGCTACTTTTTAGCATAGTGAGTTTTACTTACTTATTTATTAATTTTTTTATGTTTTCCATCTCCCCTACAAAGTGACTCTGGGCAGCTTACAAATTATAAAACAGGTAAAAAAAATAACTAAAACATTGAAAGTAAACAGATTAAAATGTTATTAAAAATTGCACTAAAACTGAAACTAAGAGAGCTAAGAGATGGATGGGATGGGGGCGGGATCTTCTTATCCCATCAGCCACCTCCAGTGGTGAGCATCCCCTTTAGGGCCCCAGGCTAACTGGCAAAGCCAGGCTTTAATACCCTTCTGGAAGGCCAAAAGGGAAGGGGCAGTTCTCATCTCTAGTGGTAGGATGCTCCACAGGGATGGGACCACAGCAGAAAAAGCTCTTCTTAACCCTGCCTGCTTCAATCCCTTAGCAGACAAGATCTGTAGCAGGCCACTTCCACTGGCACAAGTGGGACAAGCTTGCCCCATTTGGGAGAGACAGCTCCACAGATCCCCTGGACCCAAGCCATGTAGGGCTTTAAAAGAAAACAGCAACACCTTACTTCTTCTTACTTCAACACGATATTCTAAGGCAGTGTTTCATAACCTTTGCAACTTTAAGATGTATGAACTTTGACTTTCAGAATTCCTCAACATGCAGGGGTTGAGGAAGTCTGGGAGTTGAAGTCCACACATCTTAATGTTGCCAAGATGGACAAATGCTGATCTAAGGTCTAAATGGAGGGGGCAGCAAAATGATCGCCCTCCACATTTGATGGGTAAAATTTTGCACTTCCAGCATTAGCTGTGCTGACTTAGACTACTGGGAATTCTAACTAAGGTTCCTTTCCTCCTTTCTTCTTGATGCTGTGGCTCATTATCCCAACCAGAGTGGACTGTTGCCTGGCCCCATCCCAGTCATGTATGAATTTCACTGCTTTGCAGCTCTCCATTTCATCCCTTAGTAATTGCAAGCAAGGATGAAATTGCCAGTGTCTTGTTAGTTTTCTCCTCTCTTCCTTAAACAAGACTGTAAAAACTGGTAATCACTGGCTGTATTTTCCTTCCCTTCTGTGTACAGTGGATGGCAAAGGGACTTCAGCTGCTACAGAACTACAGCTCAAGACAAAGCAGTGATTTTTTGCTGAAAGTGCCTGTAGAATTTGAAAATCTGCATCTTTGAAAAGCAGCATCACTGCTTTCTCTGGGACTTTTGTGTTTATTTGGAATAGCAGATTCACCTTACCAAAGTTCCAAACAAAATACTTTTCACAGCTTCTGACAGAAGCTTCTAATTGATAGTAGACTGGAGTAGCCATTTCCAAGTGATCCTTCTAGTCTAATGGCCATGTATTTATTTGGAAGAACAGCATCTTTGATCACAGTGCATATAAAGAAAAAGCCTCCATATAGAATGTCCTGCATCTTTATTCCAAAGCTATTTTAGTTGAAATCCACCAAGCTTACTTCCAATTGAAAATGTTAAAGTTTTTAGTGGGAGAAAGAAAGGTTCAAAATTATTCTAGATAAGACCACTGTAAGTCCCCCCCCCAAAATCCCCCAAATTTTATTTCACGGCAGACTCCAAGTTGTTGACTTCAGTTCCCATAGTGAAATCTACTAGACTAAGTGGCTATAACAAATTCAAATAAAACCACCAGTTTTATTGTGTTGCAGCTGCCAAAAAAAGCCACTGCTGTCCTAGGCTATATTAACATAGGGACAGAATCAAGATCACATAAAGATTTATAATGCCTCAGTAAGACCACACTTGGAATATTGCATCCAGTTTTGGTCTCCACAATATAAAAAAAGATGTTGAGACTCAAGAAAGAGTTCAGAGAACAACAACAAAGATGATTAGGGGACTGGAGGCTAAAACATACAAAGAACGGTTGCAGGAATTGGCATGTCTAGTTTAATGAAAAAGACTAGGGGTGACATGATAGCAATGTTCCAATATCTAAGGGATTGCCACAAAAAAAACAAGGGGAGTCGACCTATTCTCTTGTGGGAAGTCAGCCCCTCCCGAGAAAGAAATATTTTGGGGAATATTAAAAGGCAGAATATTATACTTCCCCAAAGGCTCTTAAAGGCAGAAACCACCCCCCAAGTCTCTCTGCCCCAAACAGAAACAAGGTCTGCAGAAATGCAGATGTGATATTCTTGTCAGAAAGATTATCTTGTGATAATCTTATCACGAAGCTTGGATTAGAAAGACAAAGATCTCTAGAATCAACAATCCCTCACACCAAAAAAATCCAACACAGGACACAGCCATCAGCCACACCCCCAGAGAAGCAGAATATGCCCTTTGGGACATAATAGGATTAACCCACCACCATTAGAATACCAGACTCAGGTCAAAGTTCATGCCACAGGAACAACTACAAACAAAAGCTCAAGAAGTTATAAAAACCCACCACTACCTACTATATGTGATCAGCTTTCCCAAAGTCATCTTTCTGTCTGGCTCTCCTCTACAATGAACTACAACCTTCTTTCTAAAGCAGTTTCCATTTTGTTTATTCCCAGCTTGAACTGGACCCTGATGAAGATTTTTCTTTTAACACTCCCAAGCACCTGAAGGCAGGACAAGAAGCAAGGGGTGGAAAATAATCAAGGAAAGAACCAACCTAGAACTAAGGAGAAATTTCCTGACAGTTAGAACAATTAATTGATGGAACAATTTACCTCCAAACATTGTGGGTGCTTCAATACTTGAGGTTTTTTTTTAAGAAGATTGGACAACCATTTGTCTGAAATGGTATAGGATTTACTGCCTGAGCAGGGGGTTGGATTAGAAGAACTCCAAGGTCCTGTATAACTCTGTTATTCTGCTATTTACCACAACAACTTCCAGCCTTAATGGAGTCAAACACAGTTGGACTCTTCATCCATTGTTATGAAAGACAGGTGCAAATTAAATGTGAATTTCAGGATAATAACCTTGAATTGCCAATTGAATTCCAGTTGAATTGGGAAAATCTTGGGGATGTTGGAGAAGATGCTTGTTCAATTATCTAATTCATGATTCAAGAGATGGACATTTGCTGATGGGTAGTGGAGTTGTTTGGAAATCTATCTTTAGGTCACTGTGCTTGTAACAAGAAAGCAATTCTGCATATTCTTAATTAAGAAACAAAATAAGAAATAAATCTGTGAAGAAAAAACAACATGCAGAAAAAGTTAAGATTCACTGAATATAGAGAAACTTTAATATTGTATGATAATTGTCTAGTTTTTTTTTTTGCTTCATGCAATTATCACAGTAAGGAACACAGTCAGGAGAAAATGCCAGAATGAGCTTCTTCTATCTATTTTCAAAGAAAAGATAACGAGTTGATCACCACTGTTAGCATTCATACTTTCTTCATAAAAATCTTACTGCTTTTGTTAATCTCCCCCTCCATTAAATCCTGCATTTTTGTTTGCCAAAATTATTCATGTGTTAAACTAAAAGACTTGGCTGTGGTACTCATCCCATCTGCCTTTCCCTCTGTGGAAAAAGTATTATTTAACTTAAGGTGGCAGTTATGTAATTTAGTTCTTATGTTCCATTATTAATGAATTTTATCATGAAATATTTAGGCTCTTCCCCTGTACTGCCTTTCACAGCCTTGGCTGTAATTATGTCAGCTCAGATTTTCTTCTTTTTTCAAGAGGTATTTATTAGCAAATCTGTCCTCTGTGGCTCTGTCACTCGATGTTTAAATGGAACAATAAATTGTCCTCTTTCAGTTTAAAGTCTTTCGATATTTGGGATTTAGAGAAATTGTCTTTTCCTTTACACCTCTTCCCCACTTTACAATTAAACTTTATGGAATTCCCATTGGCTCAGCTCAGAATCAGTCAGGCTATGAATGTTCAAATTGAGCACTTCTGTTTTTTTCTTCTCCACTCTCTGGGCAAGTGGGAAAAAACAGGGGTTACAGGGAAGCAGAAAGAGCTTGATAAAACTAATTCATGTTTATAGCCAGAACATAGCTGGGTTCCCACATTGCACCAAACCATTACACGATTTGTTTGAGTTTGGCTCAGCATAGTATGATTTCCACCATTGTGGTTTGTAAATTGGGGTTGATGGATCAGCGCAGAGAGGCACAAAGTCCACAGGTGCTCAGACATTCATTTTGCAGCTTCAGAATCCCTCTAGACTGGATGGAAAAATGCATCAGTTTCTAAAAGGCTGAACATGTTTGTCCCATCAGTTTTGGGAGGTACTCGCATTGCAGAAAAGATGGTTTGTGGGCCAAACACTCTGCCCTTCTGTGATGAGTCATAAATGCCCAATTTTGAAATATCATCCCCAGCACACTAAGCTAAGCCTGGTGTAGCTCCCAAGGCAATGCAAGCTGATTACTCCCAACTTAGCATTATATGAGAAAATCATTATCTAATATTTTTAATAAGCTAAGCCTTAGCACAGAAGTGAGCAATCCCTAGAATATTTGCAGCCTTCAGATCCATTTTTTAGCTCCATAATACTCCCACATGATGCCACCAAAATTTGATAACACTGTTAAAGATTAAACCAAGAAAGGTACTTGAACCAGATGGATTATCAGGTTTTTATTGTAAATGTTTTGAGGAAAAACATTTACAGCCTCAACAAAAAATGATGACCTATATGCAACAGGGAGGAAAGTTGCCAGTGAGTTGGAGAAAAAATAATATAGCATTAACACCTACAGAAGGTCAGGATATGACAAGAAATTATAAATCTTTATCAGTATTGAATAATGACTACAAGTTGTTCACAATGGTTTCAGCAGATAGACTAAAAATAATTTTGCAAGAATTTATTCATGAGGATCAATGTGGGTTTTTACCTAAAAACCATTAAAGAACAACGTGTTGGATATTTTTGAATATTTGGATAACGTGTTGAAGAGCAAACTGCATGAATTTTCCTAGATGCAAAGAAGCCTTTGATAATTTGAATTGGGCTTTCATGTTCAAGGTTTTGGAAGATATGAATTTTAGAGAATTTCAGAGAATGAGTAAGACCAATTTAGTTTCACCGAAAGCACTAATAATGATTAATGGAGATTTAGCAAAACCTACAAGATACAAAAGGAATAAGACAAGGATTCCCATTGTCCCTTCTTTTGTTTGTTTATTTATTTATTTAGAAATGCTGAATAGAGACATAATACCAGATGAGAGGATTGTGGGAATAAAGATTTAAAAAGAGACTTATAAGTTAAGAGCTTTTGCAGATTATTATTTAGTGTTGGTTTTGGAAGATTCTTTAAAGGGAATTGAGACATTAATATGAAAATAAAATAACTTTTGTGCATTAACAAGCCTTAAGATTAATAAACAGAAGGCAAAGATGCGAACAAAAATATAGAAGTACAAGATCAAGTATAGCTGATGAATAAAACAAGGTTTAAGATTGGAAAGAAGGTTAAATGGTGTGATTGTGTGGTTGCTGCTGCCAGGGGCTGGGTGCTTGGAGGAGGGGGAGGGTTTGGACTTGAATCCAAAACCATTTTCAAAAGAGAAAGTGTAGCCTCCAGGCTCCCAAAGTGAAAGTGTTGCTCTCTTAGGCCTTCTTAACAGGGTGAGTCTAGGGTTGCCAGGTCTGCTTCCAAAAAATAGCGGACAAGCGGGGGGGGTTGGTTAAGTAGTAAAAAAAGTAGACTGTGCAGCTTTAGATTACGTACCATTTCATCATAAAGCTTTTGAATAAAAAAAATGTCCACTATTTTGTGAAAAAAAATAGTGAACATAATGTGAAAAAAGTGGACTGTCCACTCAAATAGTGGACACCTGGCAACCCTAGGTGAGTCTGCTGCTGATGAAGCTCAAAGCAAAGAAACAACATTGTTTGGTGTACAGTATGAAACCAGCCTTTGTGCGCATTGCCCATCCCAGAATCACTGACTTCAAGTATGTCTAGAGGAAAGCTGCAATTACAGTCAGGGAATGGCTGGGGGTGGGAAACTCAATCCATTTTAATTCCAGCAGGGATCTTCCTGTCTGAGCAAGCTTCATTCCTAAGGCAGCCCCTGGTCAAAGTTTTCTCCTTGAAACATCTCTGCTATATGCTGAAATACATATCCCATGTGAATTCCTGCTCTCAGTCTGGAGTGACACAGCCTGGACTAAGATTTATTACCTTGTCTGATGTTTCTGCAAAGCTGAACCCAGAGAGCATCTTTCTGATAATTGTGCCAGGAACGATAACCCACAATTTAACCCTTCTAACAGTGTCATCGCTGCCCCTATCTCCTGGTTTCCGATATGCTCATTCTCACTCCTATTTGCACACACAGACGGAGCTCAATGGGTCCCTAATTGCATACTTGACTTAATTAACATGCAATTAGTTTAATGAATAGTTTAACCTCATTATGTAGTTGCTCATCTTTATCTGTGGTATAAGCTCACTCAGTGCCCAGCTTTGGTCTGTTAGGAAGACAAACCGAATGTTCATTAACTGCTTCTGAGGATCTGCTGGGCCGCTTTCATTCCTGTTTCTTAGGGAGGTGATGAAAGGAAAACGGAAAGGGAATAGGCGGAAAAATATGTAAATCCACTGTTCACTCTTTCTTCATCCAATACAGATAGTTCTGTACAACCATTTGTTTAGTGACTATTCAGAGTTAAGAGTGACATGGAAAAAGGTGACTTATGACCTGCCCTTCTATTTATAATCATTGCAGTATCCCCATAGCCATGTGGTCAAAATTTGGGCACTTGGCAACTGGCCTGTGTTTAGGATGGTTGCAGCATCCCAGGGTCATGTGATTGCCATTTGCAACCTTCCCAGCCAGCTTCCAAGAAGCAAAGTCAACAGGGAAAGCTGGATTCAATTAATGACAACATGATTCACTTAACAATTGCAGTGGTTTACTTAACAACTGTGGAAAAAAATATGGTAAAACTGAGCGCAAATCACTTAACAACTGCCTCACTTAGCAATGGAAATTCTGATCCCCATTGTGGTCGTAAGTGAAGGACTATTTGTAAACATGACAACTTACCGTACCTCTCACGGGCCTCTTTATGACTAAATGTCTGTATTAACTTGGGGAAGCAACTTTTATATGTTTTTTATATCCTGACCATGCCATTGATTAATACATGTTATTGTTGTTAATGTTTTAAAAAAGTATGTAGCCCAATCAGAGAATGCAGGTTATCTGGTAGAATAAAAATATAATTAAAATATACATTTAATTCAGAGGGAATTGGCCTCCATATGTACTATGCATGCCTACAAATTTAAATACGATAGTATTTAATATGGTTACAGTGCTCTTTATCCCAGAGCTGTAGCTATATTAAATACTACTGTATAGCACAATGGTGAATAGAATGTGAAGGATGTGTGTATATAATGTATGTTTTTTTTTACTTGTGGTTTTTACTTGTGTCTTGTGTGCACTGTACACTGTGGACAGCACTTAATTTCATTGTGAGATACACAATGACAATAAAGATATTCTATTCTATTCTATTCTATTCTAAATAGTTTGGGGAGAAGATCATATACGTTATCATCAAGATAACAATTTTTTTAAAAAAATTGGGAGAACTTTCCTTTTCTCATTTGATTTGTAGGGGATAAGTTAGATCAGTGCTGGATTCTGTTTTTACAGCCACAAAATTGCAGGGAAGAGTTTGGAATTTGATTTCACCAAATAAATTGTTCCAGTTATTAAGGAACTGAGGGACCAAAACTATAAAAAATCATTCACAAATGCCTGGTTTCCATACATTTCACTGCATTTCAAGGGCAGGTCAAACATTCAATTATCACTATGATTGCCAATTATACAAAATCATAGCTGATTTTTTTTTAAATTTCCATGTGTGTACATTGCTCCTTGTTTCTATATACTTATATATTATTAATTATCTGTAATTTAAAATTTAGTATTTGTTTCAAGATCTGCCCATCATCTGGTTCCAAAGTGCAGTTTGCACAATCGCCAAATTGCTCTTTTTGGGATGGATGGTGCTTACAGAGGGAAAGGTAGCATGATGGAGTACAGTGAAGTGGCATTTCCTGGGAAGGAGGGAGCAATTTCAGGAAGATGAGAGGGGGAGAAGAGGAAGCACAGTCTGGAGCTGGAGTCAGAGGAGAGAGTTGGGATAGCTACTCTCTAGAATCTTCCAGAGAATGTCCATTGGGGTGAGAATAGTAAAGGTTTAGACTGGCAAGATTCTGCCTATTTGTGTAAGCAAACAAAGAACTGAACTCTGAATGAATTGTTCTATATTTTTCTTGGGCTTGGCCTGGCATTTTCAGTTTGGTTTGACGTGATACACTTTATGCCTTAGTTAACTGGTCATGTCATGTCATGGAAGACAAAGTGATTTGGCTTTTTAGTTTCCCCTGTCATGAAATCATAAGCCGTAAGTGAAATCAATTAAGTGCTATGACATTTCTAAGGAAATATACATGGGCTTTTAAGAGGAGAGGAGAGGCTGTCTGCAGCTAACCCTTAAGACAGCCCTTCTTTCCAAACATGTTAATTATCATCATCTTGAGGCGTTTTGGCTACAGATAGCAGAATATATAGCCTAACGTATTTTAAGGATACCAGTCGGGTATGAAATTAGCAGCAGTTCATATTATTATCAATTGTGGCAAGCTGTGCCAGTCTCATCTTTTTGTGAGAGAAATTACTGGTTAAATGACCCAGGATGGATGATCAAGATCTCTTTATAGAAATTAATTGTCAGATGATGACAAGCAGAGAGTATATAAAATTGTGTTAATTTGCTTAATGTTACTTAGAGTTATGAAGTGACCATTAGCTAATATAGGGCTACTGAAGAATTGCTTGATGAGTGAATGACCATATGAGGTGAAGGATCAAATCAGATAAATTTAGATTGCAAAGAGATAGAGAAAACTTTAACTCCTTGCTGACATTGAATTGTCATCTTAACTTTTGTTGGCCACATATGGTAGTGTTAGTTAATAATACGTATTATTAGGGAAGGAAAAGGGAAAGAAAGAGAACTGGGTAGAGAGCAGATTTTATTTTGCTTTAGATAATTTATTTTTCTTTTCTCCACTTTTTGAGTCTCTTCAGAACATAGCATAAATCCCTTGAAATTTGAAATCTCTTTAAACTTGGCCTGCAAGATAATGTTTGCCTTTGTCTTCCATTTAGTTACAAGTCAAGGGAAGGATGAAAAGAAATTCATGTCCAGGTTGTTCAATCATTTTTAGCCTTTGAGCTACAGTACATTTCAGTTTGTTCTTTTTTTGCTATCAATACTCTTACTACAAAGCTACTTGTAGAAGTTATCTGGTTGGTGTTTTGCTACATGATATGGGAATTCCTGTTATGTTAAGCAAAATCTAGAGAAAAAGTTAATTCTCTCATTGGCTATGGTCCCCACTTCTGAGTTGTGTGGGCTGACTTTGTATATGAAATATTGAGAATGAATCAATTTTCATATACAGGTATGACAATCTTTCTGAATCTTGTAGCCTTTCTTTATGCTTCCAGTTTACAGGAAATAGGTCCACTGAGTTTAGTAAGATTTCTCCAGGTGTCACAATAACATAGCTCTAGTAATAGTAAGATATATATGGGAAATGTGCAAGAAACATGGAATAAAGAGCTGGCATACCTAGTTTAATAAGGTTTTATGGTAAATGTATATAATGTATCTTAAGATACAATTAATTCAACACAATATTGTTTTATATGTTTATTGGATGCCCCAGAAGCCATTTAGCAAGAACTGGATTTCAACTTCTTTATAACAGAACCTGGAAATGCAACATTATGGAAGCGAAGTGACTCTTGTGATTTGGATTTCTTCTGTGATTGCAACATTTTGCTTTAATATTTGTAAGTTTGTCAATATTGTGTTGGGAAGAAGAAGAAAATAACTATATGAATATTTGGTTAAACTGTATTTCAAAAAGTTAGAATCTATTAAAAGTATGAAGAATTCTGGATTTATTGTGCATGGTTGGCACCTTAAATGATTATTCTCTTTCACTGGAAAATGATTGAATACATGTGTTTATTTTCTGCAGTTCAGCTGGCTTTTTATGGCTATAATGGAAAGTCTTATCATTATTAGTGCATATGGTCAAGACATACATTGTTTAAGATCTCAGTTTTCTTTTTTTTCATATACAACTATTTCATTATATATTGTATGGAAGGGTGTCTATTTTTTATGTTTTGTATATGATTAACATTTTGCTTTTTGTTTATAAAATTTAAAAGATTAAAACAAAAAACAGATCTGAAAATAGTTCCATAGCTACAGTCCCATGGTATGTATGAATTATGAATATAATCTTCTTGGACAGATATAGATTGTCACCAGTGGCATGCAGCAACTATAAAAAGCCCTGAGATTTATGTTCAGATGTATATTCTGAAGCCCCCCGGTCTATATGTGGAGTACAGGTAGTCCTTGAGTTACGACCACAATTGAGCCCAAAATTTATGTTGCTAAGTGAAACTAGGGGATTACCCATTTTGGATCTAATTCTCACTAACAGAGATGAAATGATAGAAGGTGTTGAAGCCATAGGAACCTTAGGAGGAAGTGATTATGCAATATTGGAATTCAACATTATGGAAGCACAAGCAATAGAACACAGTCAAACTAGAGTCTTGGACTTCAAGAGAACTAATTTCAATAAACTTAGAGAGGGTTTGGGAAGGATTCCATGGATGAGAATCCTCCAGGGGAAAACAACTCAAGAGGCTTGGGAAATTTTGAAAAGTGAGATAATAAAGGCCCAGTCTAGCACAATACCAACAAAGAGGAAAAATAACAACTCTCAAAAGAAACCAGCATGGCTGCATAAAGAACTCTCTGATCAATTGAAAGATAAAAAGGACAAGTATAGAAAGTGGAAAGAGGGACACATAACTAAGTCAGAATATCAGCAAATAGCATGAGCCTGCAAAGATGAAGTGAGGAAAGCTAAGGCTCAAAATGAACTAAGGCTTGCGACCAAAGTCAAACATAACAAAAAAGCTTCTTTCAACATGTAAAAAAACAAGAAAAAAGTGAAGGAAACGATTGGTCCGTTAATGGGTGAAAGTGGCAAGAAGGTGACAAGCAACAGAGAGAAAGCGGAACTATTTAACTCGTTTTTTGCATCTGTCTTTACACAAAGGGAAAAAACAGACCAACCTATCAAAAATAGTGACATAAAAAACAAAATAGAAATATAAGTTAAGATAGGCAAGAAAATGGTAAGTGAGCACCTGTCCAGCCTAGACGAGTTCAAATCACCAGGACCAGATGGATTACACCCCAAGGTTCTCAAGGAACTGGCAGATGTGATCTCAGAACCACTGAGAAGCAACCTAGAACTAAGGAGAAATTTCCTGACAGTTAGAACAATTAACCAGTGGAACAACCTGCCTCCAGAAGCGGTGAATGCCCCAACACTGGAAGTTTTTAAGAAGAAACTGGACAGCCATTTGTCCGAAATGATATAGGGTTTCCTGCCTGAGCAGGAGGTTGGACTAGATGACCTCCGAGGTCCCTTCCAACTTTATCATCATCATCATCATCATCATCATCATCATCATCATCATCATCATCATCATCATCATCATCATTATTATTATTATTATTATTATTATTATTATTATTATTATTATTATTATTATTATTATTATTATTATTATTATTATTATTATATTTTTTAAAGATCCTGGAGCACTGGGGAACTACCAGAGGACTGGAAAAGAGCTAATGTAGTTCCCATCTTCAAAAAAGGGGAAAAAAAGGACCCAGGAAATTACAGACCTATCAGCCTGACCTCAATACCTGGGAAGATTCTGGAAAAGATAATCAAACAACGAATCAGCGAACACCTACAGGCAAACAAAGTCATTACTAAAAGCCAACACGAGTTTGTCAAAAACAGATCATGCCAGACAAATCTTATTGCATTCTTTGACCAAGTGACAAAATTAGTGGATCAGAGGAATCCTGTGGATATAATTTACTTGGATTTCAGTAAGGCATTTGACAAAGTAGATCACAACCTACTACTTGATAAGATAGAAAAATGTGGGTTAGACAGTATCACCACCAGATGGATCCGTAGCTGGCTGACTGGCCATACTCAGCATGTGGTTCTCAATGGAACCACATCCACATGGAGGGAAGTGTGTAGTGGGGTGCCCCAGTGCTCTGTTCTGGGCCCAGTGCTCTTCAACATCTTCATCAACGATCTGGACGAGAGAATAGATGGGGAACTCATCAAATTTGCAGATGACACCAAGCTGGCAGGAATAGCTAACACTCCAGAAGACAGGCTTAGGATACAGGAGGATCTGGACAGACTTGAACACTGAGCGCTATCTAACAAAATGAAATTCAATGGTGAAAAAAGTATGGTTCTACATTTAGGCAAGAAAAACCAAATGTACAGGTATAGTATAGGGGGTACCTTGTTCAATAGTAGTAACTGTGAGAGGGATCTCGGAGTCCTAGTGGACAATCATTTAAATATGAGCCAGCAGTGTGCTGCAGCTGCCAAAAAGGCCAACACAGTGGTGGGCTGCATTAACAGAGGGATAGAATCAAGATCACGTGAAGTATTAATACCACTTTACAATGCCTTGGTAAGGCCACACTTGGAATACTGCATCCAGTTTTGGTCACCACGATGTAAAAAAGATGTTGAAACTCTAGAAAGAGTACAGAGAAGCGCAACAAAGATGATTAGGGGACTGGAGGTTAAAATATATAAGAAACAGTTGCTGGAATTGGGTATGTCTAGTTTAATAAAGGGAAGGACGATGGGGGACATGATAGCAGTGTTCCAATATCTCAGGGGCTGCCACAAAGAAGAGGGAGTCAAGCTATTTTCCAAAGCACCTAAAGGCAGGACAAGAAGCAACGGGTCGAAACTAACCAAAGAGAAGCAACCTGGAACTAAGGACAAACTTCCTGACAGTTAGAACAATTAACCAGTGGAACAACCTGCCTCCAGAAGCAGTGAATGCTCCAACACTGGAAGTTTTTAAGAAGAAACTGGACAGCCATTTGTCCGAAATGGTATAGGGTTTCCTGCCTGAGCAGGGGGTTGGACTAGATGACCTCCAAGGTCCCTTCCAACTTTTTTATTATTATTATTATTATTATTATTATTATTATTATTATTATTATTATTATTATTATTATTTGTTAAGTGAGTTTTGCCCCATTTTATGACTTTTTCTTGCCACAGTTGTTAAGTGAATTTGGCTTCCCCATTGACTTTGCTTGTCAGAAGGTCACAAAAGCTGATCAAATGACCCCAGGACAACGCAACCGTCATAAATATGAATCACTTGCCAAGCATCTGAATTTCGATCACATGACCCTGCAACAGTTGTAAGTGTGAAAAACGGTCATAAGTCACTTTTTTCAGTCCTACTGTAACTTTGAACGGTCACTAAATGAACTGTTGTAAGTTGAGGACGACCCATAGTCCCTGAAAGCTCTAACATGTTCTCAGAGACCCAACAACAGTGGCTTCTAAATTGTATTTTTTTTTAACATAACTGAAGGAAGCCATTAATATCCGCACTATATTTAATTGATTAAATGTAAATGAGTTTATATTTGAATATTAAAAAGCAAGAGGAAAATCAAAGTGGATCATCTTTCTGTGATGATCTCTTGAGTTTTTAAAAATGGGGGGGGGAGAATATAAGCCATTGCTTCATCTAAGGAAGCTTTCATTTCGAAATATCTTTGGAATAGCTTGAAGAATGCTTTAAGTTTCAAATACATGGTCATTTTCTGGAAGATGGTAAATAAGAAGATTTATAGAAAGAGCAGAGTTCTGAATCCTCAGATATTCAAATTTGACAGCCACATTTCATGAACTTAGTTTACATAATTTATTCAACCCTGTATTGTTTCCAGTTGGATATGATCCTTGGCCTCCTGTTTCACACAAAAAGGGGGAAGCGGTGGTTTCCCAGCCGAGTGTTTCAAGATTTGTGCATCTCATTACAACGCTGCTAAATGGAATGAAAACCTTTTATGTCACAAAGTGGAGGTTTGGATTATATTTAAAAAGTATTTTGAAAGAACAACAAATTGGTTTCAGAGCTGGTATTCAACATCAGACCATTTGTTCATACTAATTCACCTGTTTAATACAGGCTCGGGTGACAAGATGGTTGGTCAATTCCTACAGCAAGCACAACACTCTTGACACTTTTGTCAGATCAACACTCAGTTGATCTGACAAAAGTAGACCCTGCACTTGCAGGGAAAATGCTAGGAAGAAAAACAATAAGGCAAATTATAGCAAAACTTTGTGTTGCATTGTTAATTTTCATGGTGCATTTGATGCCATTGCCAGCAATAGGACTGAACTAACTCCCAATTCTAGTATTGATTAGTTTTAATGAAACAGTTATATGCATATTCTAGTACAAAAATGAAGCTTTCATATTATTATCTGTTTGACAATATTCCATTTGCGTTTAGTTGTAAATATGATTGTGCCCTTCCACCTCTACAGTTTATTTGTAAATGGTATTACTGTATTTCTCCTGTCAAAATAAGTGATAGAAGGTTTGTTTTATTACATTGTGCTGATGATATGATTTTCATGTCTTTTATCCAGATTTGTTTGCATAGATTATTAGGTCTTGCTCATTATTGTCATGGAAACTCACCAGAGATTAATTATTGCAAAAAAATATATATCAAAAGTTGTGGTCTGTAGTCAAGATGTTCCCATGCTTAAACTGTAATACATCATTACCTACGTTTATTATTTTTGCCATCTGGAAATCTGCTTGTTCATTATGAGGCCCTAAAGCTAAAAGTTAATCAATATAAATTACATTTAAGTACATGAAAGGAAGTTATCAGATCTATCCAATCCTTCATTTAATAAGAACGAAGTTGTTTCCAT
Organism: Protobothrops mucrosquamatus; assembly: GCF_001527695.2. Lineage (NCBI taxonomy): Eukaryota > Metazoa > Chordata > Lepidosauria > Squamata > Viperidae > Protobothrops > Protobothrops mucrosquamatus. The sequence goes on from NW_015388454.1 coordinate 311,099, forward strand.
TTATTTTATTTTATGTGGCTAATATTCAGTTCCAATCAAGTCTGACAGTGAGTGATTTCCAGACCTCCAAAACACTGATTTTAAAATATAACAGTATATATTTATAATATATATTTCAAAATAAACAATGTATTACATTGGAATTTTACTATAATAAAATGACAGTGTAATAAATAACATTCCATGCACCAAAGAACAACTGTAAGACCATCCCCCTTAGAATGAGCTCTTCATCCTTCAAAGACCGGCAGAAATTGCTGCAGTGGCTCAGTGGCTTGATGACATTGGAGATGAACTTTGCTGCAGCAGTTCAAATTCTAGCACAGTGTTTCTCAACCTTGACAATTTTAAGGCATGTGGACTTCAACTCCCAGAATTCCACAGCCAGCAATGCTGGCTGTGGAATTCTGGGAGTTGAAGTCCACATGCCTTAAAATTGTCAAGGTTGAGAAACACTGTATCTAGCACCTTGTGGTGGGGTGAGCCCCCATCAGTTGCCTCAGCTTCTGCCCACCTAGCATGTTATATGCAAGTAGATAAATTGGTAGCACTTCAATGGGAAGTGCTGGCATTTCAATGAGCTGGCACTTCATGCAGATGGTCAGAAACCTGGAGATGCTGGACCTTCCCAGATGTGTGATGCCTACTTGCAAAGCAACTTTGGTGAAGGGAAAAAGCCAAGGATGCTGCTGCAGTGTGCCATTTGACTTTCTTTCTGGTGCAGAGCTACACGCCCCCCCCCCCCCGTGGTGCACCTCGGAAAGCACACGAGCGTGAACAAAACAAGCTAGTCAAACTGCTATTCTCTGTTAGCATTGTAGTCTTTCTGGCGATTGTAACATCACTATACACTAAATAAATAAACAAACAAACAAATAAATAATAAAAACTTCCAAGAAAACCTAACATGGACCGATGTCAGGGGAACATTAATAACAATGATTCAGAAAAGAGGAACAGCAATTGAGGTGTCTTGAGCCTGGGATCCCTGCAGATGACATTCTTTAAGAGATGGACCCAGGGAATGTCCTCTACTAGAACTCACTGGTCAGACAAAGATCATGGAGAGAAGGAGGTCCTGCAGATATCCAAGTCCAGAGCTATGAAAGGCTGCAAAGGCAACAACTAACTCCTTGAATTATACCCAGAAATATCTTGAGTAACAAGGATCTTGTTTTTAGAAATTACACATTTGCACTATAAACAGGAATATCATCTGCCTTGAATTTCTAGTACCTCATATGCATGGAACTATGAAAGATCATTCCTAAAACAGGTCCATTTCCCCAAATTCAGTTATGCCATAATTCCACTAATTGTTACCTTACACTCAGGGAATATCTCCTTTTGTCATTCTATTGCTACGTACTGTTAATAACGTTTTTTCCTCTTCTTGCTTTACAATGAGTATTGTGTGTTTTAAGCCTCAATGATATAGAAATTATGATGTTTATTAATCCACACTTGACTATAATAATAATAATAATGATAAAGTTGGAAGGAACCTTGGAGGTCATCTAGTCCAACCCCCTGCTCAGGCAGGAAACCCTATACCATTTCGGACAAATGGCTGTCCAGTTTCTTCTTAAAAACTTCCAGACAAAATATAATTTCATATTAACTGGATAGCTAGTTTTCTCGGCTTATATCTTGATCAGTTTTTTTAAAAAACAAAACAAAACAAAAACCCCACCGTTTAGCAATTCATGAAATAGCTGATCTTTATTCATCCAGTACTTCTATTAAAGTATCTGCATGTTGCTTTTCCTTTAAGGAAAAAGTGCAAGGCATCTAATAATCATTAAAGTTTAACAAGAAAAAAAGAAAATTTAGAATCTTATAGCAAGATAAAAATTAGAAGTAATGAATCAACATGCCAAGAAAATTGCTGACAAGAAGAAATCAATAAGAATTACTACTAAAGCACTACATGGTTAAAAACGTGCAGAAAAATGCTGGAGCCACCTTCTGAACAAGTAAATCACACCAGAAGTTGCCATGTCTCTGCCATGGACGAGAAAACTTTAGTCTGTATTGTCTTTAATTCTTACCAGTATTCACAGTGGAAGAGAAATCCTTGAAGGATTTGAATAGTCCCATAGGCTCCTCTAGAAATGACCCTTCGGGTATCAAAAACCTGGCTTTGTTAAGAGTTTGAAAGGGCAATACTAGTATTTCACATTAGGTGCCAAAGAAACTGATGTAAAATTAATGTGGTGTGCTCTGAGTGGCACCTACTTGCAAATCTCTGACACAGTTTTGTGTTACAGCAACAGCAGTTTATTATCTGATTAATCTTATGAGCATATAGAAGAAAATAAAATGAAGGTAAAATACAAAATCTAATTCCAGGGTAAAATAGATAAAATACAACAATAAGATAAATGTGCGTGATGAATACAAAAAAAATCAGCATTCAGATAAATACATCAGATACCCTGATCTGTTCGATATAACCAGTTCTTAATTGAACTGCTTTGTCTATAAATGTATTAGCTCTGCTCACAATGTGTATGTTGCAGCCCAGGACAAAAAATGACAATCTGTGGTCCGTATCCCAGAAGACTGTTCTTTCAAGCAGGAATGTTAAGTGTCTAAGGTTACAAGGGGCATAGAGATGACAATCAAGTAAAACATAAACACTATCTTTGATGGCAGAGGAACTGCATTTACATATCGTCAGGATACAGCAAGTGACAGAAGTGTCCTTATTTGGCATTGGAATCCCAACAACTCAAATCTTCCTCTAGAATAGGCCCTTCTTAAGAATTGCATCAAACTTATTGACAGGTATTTTTCAAATTGGAAAATGGTTTTGTTCTTAGCCAGACAATTCAAAGATTTATCGTTTGCCAATAACTCCATGCCTGTTTTGGCACTGATATCTAGGAGACTGTTTAAAAATTTCCTTTACCTCAGTGGCAATGGAGGATAAATATTGGGTGGAAAACTGTCACTGTGAAATAACTTTGGTAAATCTTACCCAGTAGGTGGGCTGAACTTATTGTTCAGCTAAACTTATTTTGGGTAACCATATAGGGTCTCCTGAATGAATTCAACAGATGAAAACTTTAATTATTCAGTGGCTGTGAATGGAGTGGATACTTATTTCTGTTCGGATTGCCAGAACAGTTATTTATTTACAGTTTAATGTTTTAGATAGCTATGTGGAGAGTAATACTGCCAATGCTTTTAAGAAAAGCAGGGGGACCATCAGACATACCAAGAGAGAATGGAAGAATTTTCCGTTATATTCATAGTCCTTGCCGTTGCCTCCCTGCTGGTTTCAATGTTGGGAAGGGTACTAGGCTACCTATCTCTGTCTGTGGAAACTCACTTCTATGAGCTTTCTTTCTCTCTGTGGGAATCCTTGCCGAGAGAGTAATGGACATCAAAGATCCTTATAAAAAATCTTCAGCAAAGTGCCACTGGAAAGTGAAGGAAAAAAAGCTAGCTCTGTTTCCTCCAGGCTACATTTGTTGTTATTATTGTTGTTTTTGAGTCAGCAAGGTTAACCAGAGAAACAGAGTGGAAAGTGAGATTATTGGGAACAGCTGCAGATGGATTTTCAAAGCTTTCTCCAACACTTCACAGAATAACAAACTTTAATGACACTATGCAGGGCGCTACCTTGTTGGCCCCAAAATGACATTGTATTGAATGAGGAATTACATACACAGAAACTGAATGAGGGACTTCTGGTGTGTGTGTGTGTATTTTACGTATTATTTTCTCTCCCTCTTCATCCCATGACTAGTAAATAAATAATCATCATAAATGCAGCCCTTATCGATTCAGAACTTGGACTTAAAAAGCCAATATTACGCATTGTGAAAGGTATTCTTCTAAGGCAATGGTGTAACAAAACTTTAAACTATGTTGCCTGTGATTCAGAAAATAATGGTAAAGTCAAGATTAGTCGATATTGATGACCCAGTTCTCCATTAAGTTATCATTTTCCATCTGTCTAAATTTGTAGCCATCACATCTGGTGGCAGTGAGTTCCACTGCTAAATACCAATCCTATTAAGGTTACCTATTTGTGAACTTCCTGAATGCACCCAACTGGCCATTGTGTGAATAGAACGTTGGACTGTATGGGCAGTTAATCTAGCTAGCAGGATTTACCATTTAAATTGATGCTAAATCTCTGATCCTGAATTTTACTGGATGAATCCAAATGCCAGTGTGCGGAACAGGGAGAAAAAGTTAATTTTTACCTAAAAGTAAAGTCTCCTTTGATTTGTGCTCAGCTCTTGATGCTATATAAATATATTCATGTTATTTTTGTTACATTATGGGTTACATTATGGCTCTTTACTATAGTGATTGTGACTGATTGTTTTTATCTAGAGACTCAGGACTTACAGAACCAAATGCTGCTAGTAAACATATATTCATTTTCTGAACTGAAAGGTCTAGTCCTTCACTTTCACATGTATGCACAAACACACCCCTCCCAACATAAGGGATACAGTAGTTGACTAGGCTGAGTTTAAATTCCAGAAGCATCTAGACTTGAAATTTACTATCCCCAGCATCTCATCTTATGTGACAGCTCCAAAATACTACTTCCACATTTTAAGGTTTTTTTTATCCCTTTATTATTTTTTTAAACAACTTAAGGCGGCAAACACATCCAACACTTTCATCCTCCTACTTTCCCCATAGCAACAAACCTATGAGGGTAAGTTAGGCTGAGAGAGACTGATTGGCCCAAAGTCACCCAGCTGGCTTTCATGCCTAAGGGGGGATTAGAACTTATGGTTTCTTATTTCTAGCCTGGTGCTTTAACCACTAGACCAAGCTGCCTTTTTATTTTATAATTCACTTATAATTTAGCAAGTCCCAGACTGCTACATTTCTACCTGCTTCATTAGTTCGCTGCTTCATCTATTTCACCTGGGAGCCATCTTTTGAGGCGAGATCCATCTCTTACTACATTATAGGTTTTCATGCTGGGATTTCCCTACATATAACACAAATTAGAATCCTACAGAACAATCCTTTTTGCTTGTTTTAAATGGATCTCTTGTGCACTTGTTCATATTTTTGCACATAAACATGGCAGAAGGTATAGATATAGGAATCAACAGTAGTGCAACAGTATATATGAAACTGCATCATAACCCTGGTGACTTGTCACTACATAAGTCTTCTTTAGAGATTTTTTTTCACTATCACAAAATATAATCTATAAATACTACCCAGGTTCAATTCATTTGAGTCCTTTAAGGTCAGCCAGGTGCTGCCACCTGCTGTGAATGTTTCTATTTTATACAATAAATGTTATACACCTGTCTCCCACACTCACATTCTATCTCTCTCTCTCTGCACATTTACCAGCTGAACAGCTCTATTAGCATTTGGTTCTTCACAGTCCTAGTCCCATCACACTGGTTTTCTTATTCAATTAAATCGCAAGGGAAGTGATCATGGGGAGACGTTTTTAGGGAGCTATGTCAGCTATGGAGGCTATAAAAGCATGCAGAGACAGGTGACAGATGAGAAAAAATAGATCCATCAGCTGTGGCACTTTGCAACAGTTAAGCAAGCTCATCAAAATGCTGCTCTGAAATTTGGCATCTTGACACAGAAGAAGAGATTCAGTAGCTAGTTTGGCAGAGAGAAAAACTTTCAGGAGACTGACAGGAAAATGTGGGTAAGGCATTTGAAGGTGTTAAGGGCCTCTTTCAAAACACATTCTCTATCACTGTTGCTATTTAATGTTAGGTGATGTTTTAAGCTTTGCCATGTTTTTTTTAATGAAAACATGTCTCCTTAAAGATTCTTGTGCTGTAAGCAAGATCAGCTCTACCCTTCAGCAGAGCCACATCTAGGATTAGGATCAGAGACATCTACTGTAGTTACTACTTCTGTTTCCAGATGTATTAAAAGTTTCAGCTGCCAGACAAATCTGATTTGGAAAGAAGACTTGGGGTAAGGTGTACAGAAATCCTTTATTCAGAGCACAGTGCACAGAGCCAGATAGTCTTTTCTCTGCTTGGAAAAATCTGATATTTTGTGGAAGTGATAGCTGATATTGGACAGGGATACTGTATATGCACACATAAAATAAATAAATCACAGAGCTAAGGGTGAGCCCTCTTCATCCATCTTGCTTTTACTTCATCCAGTTTGCTCTTCACTTTTTTTTCTACTAACCTAAAAATTATTGGCAGATGAGTAAGAGAGATACAGTACAGGAAGGCATAAAAGGCTAAACCGTTCTACTGCCCACACTAAACTTTAAGTATTTCATTCAAAAACTATACATGTTTTACCTATTTTGATATGGGAATAGAAATATATTTTTTGTGCTTTCAAATCAGTGTTGACTCTTGGTGATTGCTTGGACTAATCCCTATAGTAAGAGTTCAGAGATGGCTTGCAATTGCCTTCTGCATAGGACTGAGAAAGAATGACTGGCCCAAAGTCATGCATTGTTCTGTTGGAAGTCAGCATCCATCACCACCATTAGAATACTAAAAGGGCACACTCAAGCTCAGGTCAAAGTACATTGCACAGGAACAGGAATAACCTCAAATACAAAGCCCAAAGAAGGTATAAAAAACCACCCACTCCCAACTCCAATTTGTCAACTGTCCCAGAACTGCGTGCCGTTGCTATTCTGCTCTTCAATAAACAAATCGTCTTTCCAAAGAGCCTCCATTTTTATTTCCAATGTCTTAGCCTCCAGTTTGTTTACTCCCAGCTTGGAACTGGACCTGAAGATTTTTCTTTCAACAGTGCCTAAGGCAGGATTAGAACTCACAATGGTTCAGTTTCTAGCCTGAAACAAGGAATGAGGACGTTGGTAAAGCTATTAGTTCTGTTCCATGTAAATACAGATCACTTTAGTTTGATTCAAAAGTTACAAAAATTAAATCCCTGAATAATTCCTAAGGCATAGTTATGTTGATAATGAGAATTTATTTGTCAGTTTAGCAAAATAAATAGTAATAGAGAAGCATCCAAACTAATTTTTCCAATAACTTCAGTTTCCAAAACAGCAAACTGCCTTGGAAAATCTCTTCTTAGCAGTTAAAGGACTTTCTCTCTAGATCAGGGGTCTCAAACTGCTGGCCCATGGGTCAGATGCGTCACACCGAAACCGTGCCCACCCCTGGCAATGGGGAAAAAATTGTGATACGTCACGCAACGTCACGTGACGTTGTGAGTTTGACATGCCTGCTCTAGATGTAAGCAAAAATGTGAGCCAAAGGTGCAACTAATGTGTGATGAAAGCCAGTTTCTGGCAAAGAGGCCCCTAAGTTTCTCTGAAGACATCCAGGTAGAACATGTGAAAGTGACTCATTCTCCTTCCACAAATAGGGACCTACTGTGACACAGAGAGAGGAAAGATGGTGACTTGCAGCAACAGAAGAGAGAACCACAGCAGTAGAGAAATGTCCTGTGTCTGCTTTACACAGTACCATCTGCTCCTCTCTAATCATCCACAGCTTGTTTATTTCCCTTGGCCAATTAAAGATGAAACAAAACAGAACCTCTATCTCTCTTTCTCTCCTTCCCTCCCTCCACCTTAATTCTGAAAACTGAATCAAATGCAATCATAATGTACAAAACATACTGCTCCTCATTTTCTCCCCCCTCCCATAAATACTTGGCTTTATGAAAAGGAATCCATGTGCACACCAGAAATGTTACTTTTGCCTAGAAGACTTTGCCATGCATAGCAAAGCAACAAGTATGGGGGGGGGAAATAAAGCATGAAAGTTCTTCACTGTGTTTCCCTTAAAAATTTCATGAGACAACAAGGAATTTGCAGCGGGCCAGATCAGATCATGCTTAGCCAGGCTTATCCTTAGCCAGGCTTATCCTTATTGCTTAGAACAGTGGTTCTCAACCTGTGGGTCGGGACCCCATTTGGGGGTCGATCGACCATTTCACAGGGGTCGCCAAGCAAGGCTGTCCGCCATTTTTTTTTGACCACCATTTTTTTTGTCCGCCATTTTTTTCCCCTTTTCCGGCGGGTGCCTTACCTCCCTTGGGCTGGGCCAGCTGGTGGTCGGCCTGCTCCGTCTCTGCTGCTTGCCAGCTACGCCTCGGCCGGCGCAGGGGGCAGAACCACGCATGCGCGGTGCCCCCGGGCAGGGAAAGTCCTCAACTTATGATCGGTTGGGTAGTCTTCGACTTACGACCGGTTTAGTCCTCGACTTACAACCGGTTTAGTCCTCGACTTATGACCAGTTGGGGTCGCGACATTAAAAAGGTTGAGAACCACTGGCTTAGAATTAGCATTTAGGAGTCCTTCATTATGTGGTCTTACAAATAAGTTTACATAATAATCTATTGTAGAGTAAATGCAACTCTCTGTAAAATGTCTTGGCCCTTTTTGGTACTTTCCCAATGAGCTGAGAGTGTACTTTGTACAGACCTGTCCAAGAGCATGGCTTCCCCATTTCATTTTACTTTTATCACATAAGGGTTCTTTGCTGGGTAAGCAAAGCAGAAGTAAATATTGTGTTAGGTATAGCATAGATATGTATGTGTGAAATATCAAGGATAGAGTTTTGATGTCAGAAGCAGACCAAGATAAAATCAACATAAAACAATCCCATTAATATATGGAACTAAATGCATTCTAAAAATTTATTATAATTTGTGTTTGAGCAAATTCAAAGCCTACAACCTTATAAGTTAAATCCCGCTTATTTATAATATTTCCATTTTCATCTTGTTTTGTGTTACCTCTGTTTACCTGAAGTCAGTTTCTCAGAAGAAACCATGCTTTCTTATTTCACCATTTAAATTAAGAAATCTACATTAAGGATGTATAGCAGTGATGGCGAACCTTTTAGAGACCGAGTGCCCAAACTGCAACCCAAAACCCACTTATACATCGTCGAGTGCCGGGTGGGTGTGGCCCATTGGCTGGGTGTGGCCCATTGGGTGGGCATGGCCCATTGGGTGGGCGTGGCTACGGTGGTAATGGCAGACTGGGTGGGACTAAAAAGTTCAATCAATCAATTCTAATTCTGCAAGATCTTTTTTTTTCCGCGAGAAGTTAAAATTGACTGATTGAACCTTTTTTTTTTTTTTGCACACGGCGGTGGAGGCCTAAAGCAAAAGGTTTTATAAAACCCAGCTGAAGGCCTAGGACTGGGGTGACGGCGTGTGTGCCCACAGAGAGGGCTCTGAGGGCTGCCTCTGGCACCCGTGCCATAGGTTCGCCACCACTGATGTATAGCAAGTGTAAGTGTATGAAGCAACTGATTTCTGGTAGTAATTAGAGAAGAGGAATATGTAAAAGCTCTGATCTGATTCTGAACTGGGTGGAAAGACCTCTTAAAGTGATTGTCTTTGAAAGGTTAAGTTAGGATTTGAAATCTATATTAGGCAGAAAAATATTGTGAGCCATTTATATGCTCTCTGTCACCTTTCATGAACCCAGTGTCTTTCTTGCAAGGATTATAGTTTCCAAATTTCTCCCACCATTATGGTCAATAGGATTTGTACTGCCCAGACTTAAGGGCATCATGTTGGGGCACCAATGGGCACAAGTCCAAAGGGCACAGAAGGGAATGTAGACATGCCACATCCATAATTTCTTTGGCAGGTGCTATGCATAGAGGACTAATACAGGCATCCTTTAATTTTTCAGTGAAATTAGAATCAAGAAAACAAAACAAGGAGCTTTATTTTGTTCTGCTACCTAATTTGTGAAACTTTGTTATAAGGAAACTGTATGTGTACTTATCTTTTTCTCTGTTTGTCACTCACACAGAAACCTGAATTTATATATATGTTTGATATAATATACTAAACCTTATTTTTATTGTTGTTGGACTCATGGTCAGACAGATGATTAGATTGGATTTGACATTTTTATCCACCTATCCTCCTAAGGACCAGCAATAGGCAGACATTATTCTCTGATGGTGATAAAGGTACTATTGCAGGATGTAAGCTGTTCCAAGTAAAACTACCTTTTGCAATTGACTAATGGTGTTTTTTGTCAATGCTGATACTGTCCAGATATTTTGGGATCACAACTAAGGTGCCTATTATTCTTATTAGTCAAGAAAGGAAGGAAGGAAGGAAGGAAGGAAGGAAGGAAGGAAGGAAGGAAGGAAGGAAGGAAGGAAGGAATTTTATTTGTTTAAATTTATTATAGCCATCCACTCCAGGAAACTCTGGGAAGCTTACAAAATCCCAAAAGAGATAAAAACATAAAACAGACAGTCCAGAATAAAACAGTTATAACAGTTATAACAGTACCATAATTGGGGCTCCATAAATACATTAACTCTAGGCCTGAGACCATAGCTGTAATATAAGTGCTTTCCAAAACCTCAGGACAGTGTCTGCCATCCATATCTCTTTGGGGAAGCTATTCCAGAGAGCAGAGGCTGTGACAAAGAAGACACAATTTCTCAGCCCTATAAGATTAGAACATTCAATAGAGGTGACCTGGAGTGAGCCCATTCTACTGGAACATACCAGTGGGCAATTGTCTATGGAGATTCTCAGTTATCCAGGTCATAGTTATCCCAAAGATGCTTTTTCCATCAGGCAACTGGACTTCCTTGGTTTTATTTTGAAGACGTTTTGCTTCTCATCCAAGAAGCTGAAGAAGCAATGAGAAGTGGAATGTCTTCAAAGAAAAACAAGAAAGTCCAGTTGCCTCATGAAAAAACATATTTGGGACATACCAGTGGGCAGAAACAATTGGTAATAGGTAATCCCTCAGATGACCAGGCCCAATTCCATATATGATAACCAGCACCTGGAATTATACCCAGAAGTGGAGCACAACCAATGTAGCTCACATAGCTGAGGTGACATGAACCTAATAAAATGTGTCCATTACTCCCACACCTATAGCTTCTAGATAGACTTCAAGGGCAAGCCCATACAGAGCACATTGCAATATCCAATTGGGAGGTGACCAGAGCATAAGTAACCATTTGAAGTGCCTCCTAGTTGAGAAAAGGGCATGAGTGGTGCACAAGATAAACCTGTACAAAGGTCCTCCTAGCCACAACTGCCACTTGTGATTTGGTTGATTTGCATGTAGCAACTAATACAAGCCATGGCTAAAATTGCTCAATATAATTCACTGTTTGCTGCCTAATTCATTTTAGATTACAATTAGAATTCAGATTACACATCGTTTTCTTGAATAAATTAGGGCTCTTTCTCCCCCATCTCCTTCTGCTATTTGAATTCCCTCAAAGGGACATTTTCAATGTTGGCAGAAGATTTGCAACCTCCGTGTCAGGCAGCAGGTCCTCCCAGCCAAGCAGATTTGAAGCAAGGTATTAAACACAACATTGTGGGGCAGCCATGGTTGCCTTTTTAAAGTATTTGAGGACTGGTCTGTTTGTCCCAGCCAGATATATCACACTGGAGCACACTGGAACTAAAATGCATCTGAAGAAGGCTATTTGGAAAATGTAAGGAAAAAGCTTTTTGAAACTTTCTTTTCCTATTACAATGCTCTGAGTTTGGGGGGAAAAATACAAAACAAATCTTGCCATTTAAAATTCTGCCTGGTGTTTTTCTTCTAAATCATCCAGCGCATAAACATCTTGCTTGCTGAATCTCATTGACAATAGAACATTTCCTGACATTTTTGAATAAATTGTGTAAGGCATGTTTTGAGATGAAAATAATATAAATGGCCTACTGTTTAAAATGTTGGCAAAGAGTCTAGGAGCTTCTTCTGTTTATCCTGTCTGCCCATTGAAATTACAGACACCTATGCAGTCTGAACTGTATATTTTTAACCATTGAAAGTATAAAAATGGGATGTCAAATGGGAGAATTGAAAGAGTTGAAATAGCAGCCAGAACTATCATCTTGATTTTATTGATTCCTCCGGTATATGGTCCTGAACCATGACATAGACATAGACTTGGTTTCATATTTTGTAGATAATGTTCTTGGTTTGGCTTTAATGCATTTTGCGAATCCAGCCAGTTGTAGCTTCCTTAATGAATTATAGCTGAACAATCGATCGTTGGTTCTGTTTCTTATGCCAACAAGACCTGGCACTCTGGTGCTAATTGTTACATAAGGTCACCACTTGCGACAAGAGGGCTTTTACTTTCATTTATTTATGTATTTACTTATTGCTGAATAAATAAATATGCTGCTATCTGGGAATCACCAGTGCACCCTGGGCAGTATTTATGCTATTCTCTCTGTCTCCTACTTCACCTTTTCCAAAAGCTTCATTGCTTTATTGGACTGTGTCAGCAGATTGCAAGGGCAGCCATGCTGGGCTTAGCAGGGTCTTTGGAAATTACAGATGCTTCTTTCCCCACATGGTACCAGGCATCACATGGCAAGCATTTAGATGACTGCTGTCTCACTTATCCTAAGCCAATAATAAGAATGTTCTCTGAAACAGACCTCATAAACCATTAGGCAAATCAATTCAAACCCAGCAGGGCCAAATGAACATTTCCCTGAGCTACAATGATTGCATGTGCCATTGATACATGTTGGAAACTGATTGTGACAGAAAGCTGACATTTAATAATAAACAGGATTAGTATGATATAAAGCCAACAATGGGATCTTCTGAAAATTTGTATTGAGGCCAGTCCATGTTGAATCTATTCCCAAATGTTCAGGAGGCAGCAGTAATAATAAAACACTCAAGTAGAAGGGATACTTGATGATACAGACTGATAAAATTCTAGCCTATAAAAATCTTTAAAGAAATATTTGTCTGAATGAAATTCTATGAAGTCAGTAATATGTAGAATTCTAGTGCATGTAGCAGAACAGCCAGCAAAACGTACAATAACATACATGGTAGGCAACAAGCCAACAACAGAAACTTTGCAGACATTCCAATGGGTTCAAATTAAATATAATTTATTCACAAGTTTCATGGGATGAGGTAGAACAAAAGGTGAATTCTGAGGAACTGGGAATTGTTGGGAAAGAATTTTAAGAAAAGAAGCATATAGTTTAAAAAGCTACACTAAAAAAATCGAAGAAAATATTTTTCTAAAGTTGTTGTCCTTCAGTATACTAGACTACTACTATTCTGTGAATCCCCAGTCAGCAAGATCATTTGCTGGAAATGCTATCAAATCCAGACTGCGGTCTCTGGTGGCCATCAGACTGGGATCAGATAGGAAGACTGTGCATCCAACTTTCTATTACTATACCATATTCAGTTTTAGTTATTCTATCTTTCAAACAATTTTGTAGAACTGCACAAACCATTTGAAAGGCGGGTAGTTTGATGAAAGAAGATAGAAGAAGGTGTTGTTTTCTAAGCTAGTAAAATATTTCTTGGTGAGTCCCTAAAGCAATAAATGAAACTTGAACAGAGGGAGAGTGAAAGAGACAAAAAGACAGATTTGAATAATGTATTTTTCCCTCTTCAAAATTTCCACTCTATAATAAAATTGACTGCTAATAGTTTCTGAATGTAAATAGAATGTGTCCTAATTTGAGATATATGTAACTATATGTAATCTGCGCATGACACTATCATGGATAACTTTCAAAAGAAGATTTACTCAACTAATATAGAACATCCCCTAGCCTGATAATTTCCAGGATTTACTGAATAATCTACAAATATAATCCATGTTATATACCTTATAAAGTTAAGTTTACACAGCACACTAAGCCAAAACCAAATAAATCAAACCATGTCTTAATGCAGGAGGTAAACCAACCCAGTATGTTTCTTCAGGATCTTTCCTCTTATCCTCCAGGAGTTGATATAAATCAGTGCTGGCTCCCCCTCTCACTTTGCTAACCCCTATCTTGCCGTTTACTGCCTCTGAATCACTGCCAAATAATGTTGTTCTGATTTCTGAGTGTGCCACTAGTAGTTATAACGTGATTGTATTTCTTCTCTGCTTTTGCTTACATCCCCTTTGAGCAAGTCCTCAGCCAGGAAAGAAAACATCCAGGATCAAGCTCCTCTTCTCACACCTCATTTTGACATCTTGAAAATTAAAGTAATGCGAAATAAAGAAACATATATAGCAGAAGTAACCTCAGAGAGGTGAGAAGTGACTTCTATTACAGTAGGTACTTTACAACAATAGAACTGAAACTAAGCAGCTGTTGGGCAACCAATATCTTAATTGGGGGCAGGATGGTTGAAACTGACAAATATTAGGAAAGTGATAAATAAGGAAGCCAACAGGCATGTAAAAAAGGGTAAGACTTTGATCTGCTGTCATAGTGATATTTTTGAACCTCTCTGGAGAAGCCCTTGGGTACTCCCTCCATTGTCTCCACAATAACAACTGATAAGATAGTGACTGGTCCAGAGTCACCTAGTTCAGGGGTCTCCAACCTCCAGTCCATGAACCAGTACTGGGCCACGGCATGCCAGCAACCAGTCCACACAAACAAGCAAAGCCCCATCCGCGGGATGCAGGCAGCACACAAAACCACACACCCTCCAGTCCGTGGAAAAACCTCTCTCCATGGAACTGGTCCCTGGTTAATTAGTATTAATGTATTAAGGTTAATTAGTATTAATGCTTTTTAATATGTGGCCTACTAGATTATTGCACTTACCATTGTGAAAGAAGTATCAATGTTATTTTGAAAATGGGCTAAGGCATGGAGTTAAGCTTTTGTTCAGTTGCTGCAGAGATTATTTCTGCTTTCTAATGTTTTTGTTCCACTTACGATGCAACAGGATAGTAGTATAAGCATTTGCAGGAATAAAATTTAGTGGTCTAAGCTGAAATAGTATAAGAGGTAAAAAGGCTTTAGCCACTAGAGATTTACTTATGCATTTACTTATTTTAAAGCTTTTTAACTCCAACTTTCCTGACAATGTTTTTAATAAGATTCTCAGGAAAACATAACTAAAAAAATCTTTCAAACATTACCTCCAAATTAAATCCTTTAAATTTTGTAGAACCTCAGTGGTATAATTTTCTGGCAAAAACAAGGGATTGATACTGCTATTATATATAACCTTTCTAGATGAACCCAATTACAGAGTTTATTAGATAAATTATATACAAAAGTATAAAGCAACAGTAAATTGGAAGAATAACTTAAATTAATTAAATTCAGTTGGTATATGCTTAGGTACAATTTCTGCTACTTAAGAATAATGTAATATAGAATGTGATAGTTACTTTAAATCACATTTCCATAAATGCTGTATGGGTAAAATTGTAAGAATGCAATCACTGGCATAAAAAACAAACAAACCCATGGATTAGCCTCATTGCCCCATTGGCAGATTGCATTTGAAAAGAATCTATAATTATTAAATTATGATTTATATAATTTATAAATTGTAGTTATCTAACTTATTAAATAGTATATCTAGTTTATGTAATTTATAAATACTTTATAACTATATAATTAATGTGACTATTGAAATGTTTATCCATAATTTGTAATAGAACTTCACAAGACAGGCACCCAAGGTGGCCAATTTCCTTTCTACAAAATATAATTATTTCTTTGTGAAAATGAACAAATGTAGTTTCTCTGCAATAGCAGCAGAGAAGCTACAACTGTAGGGGATGAAAAATAAGGCATTTTTATTATTTCTTTTTTCTATTACATTTTTATTTTGTTCAAAAAAGGTTAAAATACAAAACTCAAAAAAAAATTAAAGAAGAAAAAAGTCACCAACCAAAAAAACCCCACAAAAAAAACAAGACATTTAAAAATGCATTAAAAAAGAAAAAAGCTAACACCTATAAATAAATATTATTCCCCCCAGTTGAATACTGATTAATACATTACTACAATATTAATGTTCCACCTCTTGAGAAACAGGTCCAAAAGATTTTTAAACTACCAAATCTATTTGCAAATTACTAACCTGTCATCTATATACTATATTAATGAGAAAATAGTTAACAAGAAGAACATAAGAATAAAAAAAGACAAGATTAAAGTTTCAAATCCCTCTGTTAACAAACTATTATAGGAAGGAATATTTTATCTAAGGCTTTTTTTTAAATGGCAGAAGAAATCTATATATAGGATATGTGGAGAGAAAAGAACCCCAAAAAATCTCAGTATACATTTTACTCAAATAGGCATAATCATGGTCTAGAATTGATATGATATAGATATCTCCTGAACTAAGAATGAACATACAAGAGATTGAGATAGAAACCAATGTATGGGTGGATCATAATCTGATAAATATGATGTAAAGAGGAACAAAGAAAAAATTAAGATGGTCACTTAATCTTTACTGAAAGAAAAAGAATTTATACAAATAACAGCAAAGGAAATGGAATTTTTCTTTAAAGAAAATAAGAAAGAAGATACATTGCTCCAAAACGTTTGGGATACAGCCAAAGCATATTTTAGAGGATTAGCCATAACTTATATGGCAAAAAAGAATAAGGAAAAAGAACAACAAAGGAAGTTAAAGGAAGAACTTATAAAATTGGAATCAAAATTACAAAGAGATCCACAAAAGAAAACTCTTAAAAAACAAATGAAGATAATAAAACACAAATTAAATTTAGCAGAAGCTGAAGAAATGGCCCAACAAATTAAAAGAGCAAAACAAAACTTTTTTGAAAATGCTAATAAGCTGGGTAGATGGCTAGCTTATAAATTGAAAAAAGAAAGAGAGAAGAAACTGATAAATAAATTGCAAGATGTGAAAGGCGGTTTACAATTTCAAAACGATACAATAAAAAAATAATTAACGAATTCTATCAAACACTCTATGATACAGAAAAAATTTCCCAGGAAAAAAATAATGCAATATATAGAAAATGCCAAGCTACCAAAAATTTCAAAGAACTTTAAAAACATGCTAAACAAAAAAATAACAATGATGGAGTTGACAGAAGCTATAAAAAACCCCAAAAAATGACAAGACACTGGACCCAGATGGACTACCTGCAGAATTTTACAAATGCCTACAAGATACACACTTCTTTCATTGATGGGCTTAATGTAATGAGATACCATCAGAGGCCAAATTACCAAATTCGTGGATAGAAGTTAATATTACTTTATTACCAAAAGAAGACTCAGACTTGACTCAGATAAAGAATTAGAGACCAATATCTCTATTAAATGTGGACTATAAAATCTTCTCTTCAATAATAGCAGAAAGACTGAAGAGATTTCTGATTGAATTTAAACATCCAATTTATACATCTATCAAAGAGACAAATAAAGAACAACTTAAGAATGATTCTAGATACATTGGAATTTTATGAAATGCATCCAGGGAAGCAAATGGCGCTAATTTTTCTACATGCGCAGAAATCCTTTGATAATGTAAGCTGGCAATTTATGATACAACAATTAAACTGTATGGACTTTGGAGAAAACTTCATAAATATAATTAAAACAATTTATTATAGACAAATAGCTAAAGTAATTGTAAATGGATACTTCACAGAGAACTTTAATATTAAAAAAGGCACAAGACAAGGGTGGCCACTATCTCCATTATTATTTATTTTAACTTTGGAAGTGCTGAATAGAAATGTCAGAGAGGATCCAGAAATTATAGACAAAGATAGAAGAATTTGGAGAAGTAGCAGGATTGAAAATAAACAGAGAAAAGACTAAAGTGATAGTCAAAACCTTTACAGGTAAACAAAAAAATCAACTGTTAGAAAAAACAGGCCTCCAGGTAGTTAGGAAAGTTAAATACTTGGGGATATATTTAACAGCAAGGTGTGCAACCATAAAAGAAGACAACTATGTAAAACTATTAAAACAAATAAAACTAGACTTAGAAAAATGAAAAAATCTACAACTATCAATGTTAGGAAGAATAGCGATAGTGAAAATAAACATCCTACCAATACTACTTTTTTATTTCAAATAATACCTATACAAATATAGAAAAAATTCTTTGATGAGTTAAACACATAGATTTTGACGTTTATTTGGCAAGGGAAAAAAGCCAGAATTAGACTGAAAATACTACAATAAGCAAAAGAAAATGGAGGATTTGGGTTGCCAGACTGGGTTTTATATTATCAAGCATCTTCATTAACATGGTTAAAAGAATGGATAACTCTTAGACATAAAAGATTACTATATTTAGAAGGACATGACTTACAACTTGGATGGCACACCTTTTTATGGCATTGGAAGAATAAAATTCATAAATAATTTCAAAATCACTATGTAAGAAATGCACTGCTTTTAGTATTGGAAAAAATAAAAGCAAAAATTTATATGAAAATACCAGGATGGATTTCAACAATTGAAGCGTTTGTTCACCCACATCTAATTAATTATGAGAAACTTGTGACTTATAGAGACATCTTGAATACTGAAGGGAAATTACAAACTAAACAAGAGTTGGAAGAACAGGGCATGGGGCTATCATGGTGGCCGCACCTGCAAATACAAATGAGATATGAGAAAGATGCCAAAATATATGGTTTTCATAAAGACCAGACAGTGTTTGACCAGATACTATTGTCATCAGATGAAAAAATGATTAAGAAACTATAGCTTTTTGTTAAATTTAAAGATGGAAGATGAACAAGTTAAAGAAACAATGATAACCTGGGCAAAAAACTTTGGGCACAATGTAGAGCTAGAAAAAAAAATATGTGGGAAAGAAACTATAAAATAACAATGGCAGCAACAAACTATTATTGTGATCAACTTGTAGAAAAGAAAAATTCCTACCATTCAGTAGCCATCTTGGAGAAGAGCATTATTGCTATTTCTAACTAGATGAACAGATGAACAGATGGGGAGGTTTCATAAAGGGGTGCATGTGTAAAATACAATACCGTGTACATTCACAGAAGGCAGATCTTTGGTCACAGGGCTTTGACTGCCCTCTTAACTATTTTAGCTCACCCCTCCTTCATTGACACCACTTTGAGTAGGATTTGAAGGATAATTGCCTTTCAATGTCACAGTTTATGATATTGAATCAGTGATGTAAGGCAAGACGTGTCCAGGGTTGCCCATGAGATAAAATAAAAAAAGTAAAAATGGAGACTATAACATCTCCCTGCAGATGCCCCTGGCCAAGTTTCTGAATTCACATGTCATTGTTGTTGTTAATTGCGAAGTCGTGTCCGACCCATCGCGACCCCATGGACAACGTTCCTCCAGGTCTTCCTGTCTTCTACCATCTTCTGGAGTCCATCTAAGTTCACGCCTATTGCTTCAGTGACTCCATCCAGCCACGTCATTCTCTGTCGTCCCCTTCTTCTATTGCCCTCAATCTTTCCCAACATTAGGCCCTTCTCCAGTGAGTCCTTCCTTCTCATTAGGTGGCCAAAGTATTTTGAGTTTCAACTTCAGGATCTGGCCTTCTAAAGAGCAGTCGGGGTTGATCTCTTCTAGGACTGACCGGTTTGAATGCCTTGCAGTCCAAGGGACTCGCAGGAGTCTTCTCCAGCACCATAGTTCAAAGGCCTCAATTCTTTGTTGCTCAGCCTTTCTTATGATCCAACTTTCACATCCATACATTGCAACTGGGAAAACCATGGCCTTGACTATACGCACTTTTGTTGGCAGGGTGATGTCTCTGCTTTTTAGTATGCTGTCAGGAGCAAGTGTCTTTTAATTTCTTGGCTGCAGTCCCTATCTGAGGTGATCTTGGAGCCCAGGAAAATAAAATCTGTTACTACCTCCATTTCTTCCCCATCTATTTGCCAGGAATTGAGAGAGCTGGATGCCATGATTTTGGTTTTCTTAATGTTGAGTTTCAAGCCAACTTTTTCACTCTCCTTCTTCACCCGCATTAAGAGGCTCTTTAGTTCCTCTTCACTTTCTGCCATTAGAGTGGTATCATCTGCATATCTTAGGTTGTTGATATTTCTCCTGGCAATCTTAATTCCAAATTTTGATTCATCTAGCCCTGCCTTTCTCATGATGTGCTCTGCATATAAGTTAAATAGGCAGGGCAACAGTACACAGCCTTGCTGGACTCCTTTCCCAATTTTGAACCAATCAGTGGTTCTGTGTCCAGTTCTCACTGTTGCTTCTTGATCTGCATATAGGTTTCTCAAGAGACAAATAAGATGGTCTGGTACTCCCATCTCTTTAAGAACTTGCCACAATTTGTTGTGATCCACACAATCAAAGGCTTTAGCATAGTCAATGAAGCAGAAGTAGATGTTTTTCTGGAACCCACTAGCTTTCTCCATGATCCAGTGTATGTTGGCAATTTGATCTCTAGTTCCTCTGCCTCTTCGAAATCCTGCCTGTACTTCTGATAGTTCTCAATCCACATACTGCTTGTAGGGTTTTAAGCATAACTTTACTAGCATGTGAAATGAGTGCAATGGTGCGATAGTTTGAATATTCTTTGGCATTGCCTTTCTTTGGAATTGGAATGCAAACTGACCTTTTTCAATCCTGCTGGCAAATTGAGTGTAGCACTTTTACTTCGTCGTCTTTTAAGATTTTGAATAGCTCAGCTGGAATACTGTCACCTCCACTAGCTTTGTTGTTGCTCAGATTTCCTAAGGCCCATTTCACTTCACATTCTAGGATGTCTGGCTCAGGGTCAGTGACCACCCCATCGTGGTTATCTGGGATGTTAAGCTCGTTCTTGTATAGTTCTTCTGTGTAGTTTTGCCACCTCTTCTTAATCTCTTCTGCCTCTGTTAGGTCCCTGCCATTTTGGTCCTTTATCATGCCCATCTTTGCATGAAACATTCCCTTCATATCTCCAATTTTCTTGAAGAGATCTCTGGTCCTCCCTATTCTGTTGTTTTCTTCTATTTCTTTGCACTGTTCATTTAAGAAGGTATTCTTATCTCTTCTAGCTATTCTCTAGAATTCTGCATTCAATTGGGTGTATCTTCCTCTTTCTCCTTTGCCCTTCGCTTCCCTTCTTTTCTCAGCTATTTGTAAAGCTTCCTCAGACAGCCATTTTGCTTTCTTGCATTTCTTTTTCTTTGGGATGGTTTTAGTTGCTACCTCTTGTACAATGTTGCGAACCTCCGTCACATGTCATACTCAATATAAATGCTTTCTCTTAGAGCTTTGGTGACAAACAGCTGGGCTGACTTCCCCCTCCAGGTGATTTGAGCTGGGCTACTGCAAAACAAAAACGGCTTTTAGAAATTCTCCACTACATTTTGATGTAGATGATTGGGTGGATAAGTGGATGATCACCCCTTAGGTTATTACTCTAAATTTATGCAAAACATTATCCAAAACACTCAGTAGGGGGGAATCCAAATCAGATTAAGTTTTACATGAATTCAATTGTTGTTTTATGAGAGATGCTACAAGAATTGTAGTATTAATTTCCGGCTATCTTTATCTTATTTAAGTGACCTGGGAAAACTGTGTGTGTGTGTGTGTGTGTGTGTGTGTGTGTGTGTGTGTGTGTGTGTGTGTGTGTGTGAGAGAGAGAGAGAGAGAGAGAGAGAGAGAGAGAGAGAGAGAGAATACTATTTATTTGTTCATGGAAATAGTCTTCTCAAGGTCAAGTGGATTTAGAAGGCTTTACTACAAGGATATCTAACAGCACTGCCTTCTTATGGTAATGCTGGAACCACTGTACATAGCTTAGATGGAGACTTTGTTTCTGGAAGCAGTTCTGTTCTTCTTAAGAAGAATAAACTGGGCATCTGATAATTCAACAGCAATGACCAGTATTACCACTGACAGGCATATGCTGTCTGTGGAGGTAGCACGAAATCATACTTGGTTCTCACCAGGAATTCCAAAACTTTCCAGTATCCTATAAAATATCTGTGAGAAAATTACTATTATTATTTACTATCATT
This sequence comes from Protobothrops mucrosquamatus, assembly GCF_001527695.2. Taxonomy (NCBI): domain Eukaryota; kingdom Metazoa; phylum Chordata; class Lepidosauria; order Squamata; family Viperidae; genus Protobothrops; species Protobothrops mucrosquamatus. The sequence continues at coordinate 332,785 of NW_015388454.1, forward strand.
CCATAGGATAATATCAGCTGCACATTAAAAATAGGCAGCATAAAAGAAGGAGGTGGGACTTGTTCTGTAATACATATCCATGAGGCTCACTTTTATTATATGTAAATTACAGGGAACCTATATGGAATATTCTATTTTCTGGGTTTTTATACGTTGTATAGCTACATAGAACCATAATCCCCTGTCATCTCATGTTTCTGTTTTGCTCCTTTTTGTTCAACGTGGAAAAAATTTATTCACTCTACCAATCAGGGAGGATGTAGTGAGTGTTGTGATATAACTCACAACACAGCAATTAAATTTGGCTATGTGACAGAGATAGCAAATCAAATCTTTCATTACCCTCACAAGCTGCTTCCTCTCTGATTGTATTATACAGAACTGGCATAATGTATCTTTATTTTGCAAAATGCTATAATCAGCAACATTCAAGGTGCAAAGAACCATGTGGCACAGAGTTCCCCAGGTACCTGACATCCACACTGAAGATTCAAGGTTCCCTGGAAAAGTTACATGTCCTAAAGTAACTAATATGATTGCAGTGTATAAAATACCAGGAAAGAAGGAAAAGTAGTTCAATTTACAATTCCGGTCAGAAATTCAATTTACACACTGCACCGAGGCAGGATTATTTTAACTAAAGTTTGTTAAACAAACCACAATTATCTGGGTTAACACAAAATGCTAAACTTTAAACCATGCTTAGCTCACGTCATGCTAAATGAACCCAAATCATATTATGACTTAGTATGAACCAGAGTATAAATCATATAAACAGAAGAACACTGACATCCCCTAAACTCAGCTCAAGGTGTTACCTAGCATGGTAACAAAACGTTCGGGAACCAAACCCACAAGCTCAGAGAACGAACCTTCACCCTCATCTTAGTATGAATCCTTTGAAGGAAATGGAAAGTAGCTTTATAATGCCCCCGAGCATTTCATACAGGAAAAGGTTTGTGTTCCAAGTTGATTACAGATCTCAGCACCATGTATTATTATGGTTAGGAACAAAACTCAACCATTAGAATTCACCTTTTGCATTCTTAGTACTCAGTTTTATGGACAGAACGTCCTATAAAACTCAGTGCTTTTAAGGTATTTTTCTGGAAATAAATATTTTCTTCTCCTTGGAGCCGTGTGCACCTTTAAGACAGAATAGTAAAAGGTGTGTGTGTGTATGTGAGAGAGAGGAATTTCATTAACTCCCTTTTCGTAAACATCCTAAGGCACCACTTTAAATCATAGTGAAACTGATGGAACAAGTTATTGTGAGGGAATTCCCACTGCTTGTCAAGCAATGTAATCATCACTGATTTTAATTGGAACACATATTACACAAAAGAATGTCAGTGCTAGACTGGATAGGATCATTGTGATGCTGAAAATAATGTCCTGGCATTTGGGGTCATCTGAAACAGCTTTTAAGAGCTAATGATTGAAGAGAAGAAAGAATAAATAGGCACATCCTTAGGGCGAGAAACAGAAATAGACTTATTTTGCTTAGTTTTTACTGTAATGAAAAAAGACTTTGTCCTCTCCACGCCCACCCCCAGTGGAAAATGTATTTACACAAAAAGCAGAAACAGAAATTATTAGAGCAAAGTGAGGATGTGAGAGACAAATGTACCTTCTATTATGCCGTCACTATTTTTATTAGGAACTGTTCAAAGGCGTGGAAAATCAGCAGCCCAGAATCAGCAATTCTGTTAGCAATATTGTACTGTTTTTGCATAGAGAAAAAACCCCCACTTATTTATTTATTTATTTATTTTGAAGGAGCTAATTCTAATGCTTAAGAACTGTACTCCCAATTATAATTAACCCCCCCCTCCTCCCTGGAAAAAATGCATCGAACATAAAGTTAAAGAACACAAAGCAAGTCATGGCAATTAGTCTTAGACTTCAAACACTGCTTCACTGCGCTTCCTTCCATGCCTAAAGAGGAAGTTTATTGTGCACCTTTCATTATAGAATTCTGTAAAAATTATAATGGCTGTATCGTAAAACCAGTAAATAAAAATCAAAACCACATTATGGCTTAATGTAATGTGACAATCTAGCCATACACATTCTCACCCTTTTCCTAGTGTGGGAATTCAACCTCTAACCTCTAACATCTTCTTCCTTTATTTGAACTATGTTGAAGGCAAAGGGGAAAAATATCTCAAGCTTAAGAGCTACCTGATGAAATCTTAAGACTTATTTCAAAAAGGAAACATACCAGAGGCAAGTGATGGAAATGTCACATCTAGAGATAACTAGGCCACAGATAGCAGCCTCATCCAACTATCATAGAAAAGGGAAAAGAAGACCGGAGTATCCCAGATTATTGCCTGGAAGCATCAACCACAGAAAATTAATAGTATAGAATCTGGACTTTGGTATAACCCAATTCAGCAGTCATCTATTGTTTGGTAGCAGTGTGAAATATACATGACTCTCTTTGAACCTTATTGTTTCCAGAGACTCCATTCCCCCTTCCCCATATGGAAATACGCTAGTAGGTATTTATATATTTTTAAAAGAAAAATGGCTAAGAAAATATGCTTAGGTTAGCCAATGAAATGTATGCTTTTGGTCCCAACTGGAAGATTGGCTGGGATTTATTCTTTGTGCCTAAATCAATGTCAAGAGAAGCTACAGTTTTCATGATTTTTAGTGTATAACCTGTGGAAACTGCCAAATATGTAAGTACTAAAAGAGTAGAAATAAATGTTTGTATAAATAAATAAATACATAAGAAAAATGATGTGAAAAAAATTATATGAAATGTCCCACTTTGCAATGAGAAAACTGAAAGGTAATATTTAACAAGTGTTACAAAGTGATAGACCCAAGCAAATAATTCACAACTTACCAGCAAATGTAGTCATTTTTACACTTTCTAGAATATCTGCAAATAGACTGGTGGTTTGTAGTACGTCTTTATTATTCTATTAATGTTTTATTAATATATGCAGGTGGATTATGAACAATATACCTTCTATATTATTTTTAGGATGTATTATTTCATAAATAAATTCACATATTTTAATTTCTTTGCTGAGTGACTACCCAGATCCTCCCCTCTCCCACCCCCACACACGTACTATCCATCTATCTATCTATCTATCTATCTATCTATCTATCTATCTATCTATCTATCTATCTATCTATCTATCTACCTACCTACCTACCTACCTACCTACCTACCTACCTACCTAAAATGTTTATATTGTTTAAAAAGCAATCTTTTAATATAAAGGTTTAGTTGCGCAAATAGCTTTCTTTTTCAGCATCTTTTCTCCCTTGTAAACAGAACAAGAGATGCAAACAAAACAGATATATTCTGTTAATATTGATGCATTTTTCATATTTGTATTAATCACCTATATCAGCTACTTGCTCCTAGGGACCAAGCTATAGGTAGGAATTATAATAAAAAGTCCAGAAAATAGTTTATATGGCACAATCCATTCGTTTTACGCATTAAGCATTGTGAAATATAATTCACCAGGTTTATTTATTAACAATAGGTATATCCTGCTGATTTCCAAAGACTCCCAGCAGTATTATGCAAACATAAAACTTCAAATAAAATCAGCCCCCTTCCAACTAGATTACAGGACTATCTAAAGGAAACTGTCAAGAAGGGCACCAACTAAATCTGAGGTGCATATCCCACAGCACAGAGTGTATTTGCTTTTCTTCTCCTATCTCAGTGATGGCGAACCTTTTAGAGACCGAGTGCCCAAACTGCAACCCAAAATCAACTTATGCATCGTCGGGTGCTGGGTGGGTGTGGCCCATTGGGTGAGCGTGGCTGCAGTGCTAACAGCAGACTGGGTGGGACTAAAAAGTTCAATCAATCAATTCCAACTTTGCAAGATCTTTTTTTTCCCCACGAGAAGTTGAAATTGATTGATTGAACCTTTTTTTTTTGTACACGGCGGCGGAGGCTTGAAGCGAAAAGGTTTTATAAAACCCAGCTGAAGGCCTAGGACTGGGGCGATGGCGTGCGTGCCCACAGAGAGGGCTCTGAGTGCCACCTCTGGCACCCGTGCCATAGGTTCGCCACTGCTGTCCTATCTCATCTAGGATAGAAGTACTAGTTGGTTTTACCTAATCCACACTGTTGACTATGAAAGCAGGAGACCCATTTTAAATAAACCCTGCAAGGCCACAGGTCCCTCATTTTGCATTTAATGAATATTAGCATAATTTCATGAGCACAAGCCATGTCAATTTATGTTCTTCCAACACATGTCAAACAGTTACTCTGATTAGGGCACTGACTTGAAGACTTGCTCAGTCCACGAAAGCCATGATCAGGCTGTCTGGACTTACTGTTACCCCAATATATCACACCAGATAATGTTGCTAAAGCAGGAAGATGAAGTAGCATCACTTCTCTTGAAAGCGAATTAGGTGTATTTGTAGGCAAATTAAGATCTTTTGAAATTAACCTGAGTTAATTTAACTACAAGGAGGTAGCAAGGATATTCTGCATCCCAGAGGGAGAATCTTTAGGATGTTGTGCAATCTATAGCCAGTTCAATCAGCAAGAAGGAACATTTGGCACATTCTTTGGAGCGATGCACTGCCCGTTTTACAGTAAACAACTCTTGTAGCACTAGGTAAAGGTGGACGTTAAACATCCTCCTAACTCTTCCTGGGTATGCAAATTTCTCAGACAACTCACTTTCAAATGACGTACATGAAGTAACTTGGAGTATGCTATTTCTCCAGATCATTTCAGCCTTCTCCAGTTTTATTTATCAAAGAATATGGTTCCACTTAATAGCCTGAGCTGCTCCACCTCTGACATTGAGGGAAAACATTTTGGACATTTTGTGGACATTTTGTGAGAGCTACTCTGTCAGTTCTTGCTCTCCCTGCTGCTGGTGTCAGCAAACTGTTCCTTTCCATGGCTGAATGTCATTTATATTAAAAGTAGCTGCTTACTAATTAGCAGCGATGACGGTTAACTGCTTATTTGTTACAGCATGAGTTAGTAGCCAATATTTGGCTGGACCATAACTCTTTATAACTGGGAAAGTGATTCTTGTTCATAGTAAATCAATAGCCAACCAGTAAAAAAATACATTATTCCCCACCTCAGTTATCACATTGCCTTTCTAGGATTGAGTAAAATGAGGCAGAGAGTGATAGTAATGACACCTCCTAGCAGGTGAACTGTTGTATATAGTGATGTATTAACAGGCATGATTGCCGAGGCAGCTACATTCTTTAATGATGTATGGCAACCCCTTTTATAGAATTGCTGATAACTACGGTACATAACACAGATCCTGTTGAGATATATATTTAAAACTCTAAAAATTTTAAAAACTGGAGGTTGACTCCTGGGTAAATTCATATCTGAAGAATCACAACCGTGAGACCACCAGGAGATAAAAAACTATAACAAGTTTATTTACAATTTAAAAGCACCTAGCTTTCGCCGGCCTCCTGCCGGCTTCGTCAGGGTGGCTAACCATCAGTGGGTGGCTGTAAGATGGGATTACAAGCGGCCAGGAAAAGATTACAAGCGGCCAGGAAAAGAAAAAAGATTACAAGCGGCCAGGAAAAGAAAAAAGGTTAGTGAACAGCAGGATGAGGTCCCAAACGAAGGGGTGCCGCCCCCTCCCGATGAACAAGTAGAACAGGGGAAGAGAGGAGGTGGGAAAGAGAGAACCAGGAACACAACAACTCGCAAAGGAACAATCAAGGATGCGAAACAAGAAGACTACCTGGGCCCGGTCACGAGATCGAGGAGCCGGGTGCAAAAGGCACCACTCCCATAAAAACAGCCACCCACTGATGGTTAGCCACCCTGACGAAGCCGGCAGGAGGCCGGCAAAAGCTAGGTGCTTTTAAATTGTAAATAAACTTGTTATAGTTTTTTATCTCCTGGTGGTCTCACGGTTGTGATTCTTCAGATATATATATATATATATATATATATATATATATATATATATATATATATATATATATATATATATATATATATATATATATATATGAATATGGAAAATCTATTGAACAATTGTTCAAAGAGACAAGCTGTTTTGTGCTAAGACAAAATCCAATATATATTTTCTGATTTCTAGAAGAGCTGCATATAAAGGTATAACTCAAAAGTCAGACGGTAAGTGATAAAATCCATGAAAAGCTAGGAAATCCTAGCACCCAGGACTGTTCTCTCTGTAAATGTCATATAGTGAAAAGAAATAAAGAGAAAGGTATGGTGCCTCTGGATGCAACAACCATACCTTTGAGTTCTACTTAAAAATTCCCTTCATCCTCCCTTGAGCTTCACATAAGAAAGGCAGGACATAAATGAAATATAAATGAAATCAAGAAATACATTTGAAGTGACACAGAAATGGCTTATTTAAAATACTGCTTGTCTGCAACAAAAACTTCCAACAGGTCAGTTGCAGAGTCACTATAAATCTTGCCTTGCAAAAATGAATACAAAGTGCCTTGACAGTCTATTTTAAGAGAATTGGGCACTCAGGGCAGAAAATACCCGATAGTCCTTTGGCAACTGAGAACATGTAGGGTTACCATTATCTGGACCCCAGAAACCAATCAACCACATGCTTCAGCAAACTTAAGAGGTTTCTGCTGCCATCTAATGATGGTTTAGATTTTTCCAGCTCACAAATGGTAGCTTTCTAATGGGATGCCCTTTAAAAATTGGCCTTCATTGTTCCTTCAAACAGCTGCTGACTTTGGCTAGAAGCAGGGTGAGGCAGGGCCTGCTTTGGAAAACCTATGAATCCAGCTTGAGTCATTGAGAATCAGACAGCATACAAGTTATTGCTGCTGCTGTTGTTATTCTGTTGGCTCCAGCAACTTACCTGTACACCACATGGGCCTCCCAGAGGTATCTGATCTGATTGTTGCATTCCCTCTTCCTGAAATAAGGGGATAATGAAGCGAAGACCTAAAAGAGGCAGCCCGAATTTTCACCAAAGGTGAAACTCAGTGCAGGCAAAGAAGAAGGAACGTTTCTGGTGGTTTGTAAACACTGAGTGGGATCCTTCCATCTCCACCAGGAACTCCCGTGTTGAATAGTGACAACATGGAGACGGGCATCAGGAAAGGATCCTGGAAGGGAGACACCTTTCTCTCATGCCCCAACTTCCAAAGCCTTTTGTCTTGCTACTTGCATGTATAAAAGGAGAGGGGGCTGTTACTGCAGCTGCTTGCAAGAGAGCCAGACAAAGAGAGAAAAAATCTCTGTATATCAAATGCACCTCCAGCTATTCAACCACACAATGATCAAAATAAGAATCGATTTCCTCAGTGCAAGGAGTTCAGTGGAAAGAATAAACACTAAAGAGTCCCGGTTTTCCACTACCACAAGGTTTCATGCTGAAATTCACATATACCTCATTACTTTGCAGGTACCTCAAATCTGTTTCATGTGCTGGGAAAAAATAATGCTTTATAGTGCTATTTTAAGGCAAGGGTGAGCTGATGGGAGTTCAATTATCTAAGGAAATGTATTTAGATAAGGAGTAAAACTTAGCAGAACTATTACCATTTTCAGGAGGGCAAGACCTTTCCTGGTTAATATTTTAAAATATGTTAAAAGCCTCACTTGCATTGTCTGCACACCTCTGCCCTATCATTCTATTATAAGAATCTTCAAAGGAAATGGCGCTGTAAATGTGCAAATTAAAGCTGTGTGCCTTGAGGAAATTTAGTTTAATACCTATTCCCACATGAACATGGAATACAGAAAATATATGTGTAAGAGGGTCAAAAGGGAGCTGAGGAAGATTTTTTCCTAGATCAGTGATCCCCACGATACCATTGAAATGTACTGGGCAATAACTCCAACCATTCTTACTAAGAGATATCATTAAATGTGATTATATACAGTTTATCCTGTTCTTCTTCGTAGGTGACATTTCTTGCTAGCTGAGGTTCTTGTGAGCTGTAGTTCAAAACGCTTACGGCCAATGTCAGTCCACTTTTTTCTAATCTGGAGCTGTGTTTGCCTATAGCCACCATCATCTCTCAGCAGAGTGAACCACCATACTTTCTGGGAACAAGAGCTGTGGTTTTCTGATCCATTTGGAGCTAAGGAACTCTATCGAGGAAGGCTAACTTAAATCATGGATATAGGAATATGATAGCCTGCAGATTTATTTTTTTTTAAAGTGTGTGCTGGCCTTAGGAGAAATTCACTTGCCAATCAGATTCTGACAAGACTGAGCAAAGCCATTCGAGAGCCAATTATGGGCAGAGACCCCTTATCTCTATCCTCCACCCCCCCACCCCCCCAATGGACCGTCTTAACCAGAGACTCCACTTCCAGCTGTTTCCAGCAACGGCCCCTTGAAGATATTTGTTGGATGCCCTGAACCTTCCGGCTCGTTTCTTCGAGAAGTTGTTTGCCTCCCCCTGTCGCAGTGGGAAGCTTCATCTCCGTCCGTGACAGCAGCTCGCAGCAAATGGAAAGCGCAGACAACCGCCCCATTGCCTCCAAACTACACTCGCTTGCTGCAGTTGCACGTAAGAATAATAACATACCTAATGGCCTTAGCGGTCCCGGGCTAAAAGCCCTCACAGCGGGGCCAGAGGGAAGTGCCGTATATTCTCTCTCTCTCGCACACGCATACACACACTCACCACACACAACACACACACACACGCTCAGTCGTGCTGGGCGGAACGCGCGCGCACTCCATCCCCAATGGGCAGGGCAGGGGGACACAGACAGGCGCTGCCTGGTGCCGAAAAAAAGGCAGCGTGCAACAACGCTGCGCGCCAACTGTGTGCCTGTGTGTGTAACATAGCTGCGCACCGTGCGTGCTTCTACGCGGCCCACGTGCTCCTAGCGCTATCCCAATACAAACCGATCCTGTACGGTTGGCTTTGCCGCCCCCAGCTCGACTGCTGCTGCTGCTCCCGCCGCCGCTTGTCCGTCTCGCTCGTCCAGTTCCGTCGCCTCGGTTCCAAAGACCGAGCCTGGGTGACTGAGACGGTGCAGACGGTCGGGAAAGCACCCACCGTTCCTAGGATGGCTGAAAAACCGCAGCAGGTTCCTGACATTTCTTTGCGAAGGAAGAGAGGCAAAAGAAGAAAGGGGGACCGCGAAAGCAAAGAAGGAGAGGGGAAGAAAGCCACCGCCAGGCGATAGATCGGTCTTCTGCTCAAGCTTTGTTTTGTTTTCTAATTGGTCTCCAGCGACGCGCGGGGGAATTTGGGTCGGAAGCAGGACGCCGCTCAGAGGATTTAATTGGCCCCCCTCCCCCGCCTCTCTTAACTAGAGGGAATCAAACGGGGGGGGGGGAAGAAGTACACATGACTCACAGACAAATCTTGCAAGCTTATACGCTTAATTAGAGGCCGCAATTAGCAGGTTGCCCTTTGCTCGGGAGAACTCTCTTCACTGAGCCATCTAGGTTTACGCCTGCCGCCACTACCAAACCTGTTCCTTCGATCAAATTTTCTTCTGTTTAGATTTAACAATTGCGAAGATCGAGGCAGAGTGGCCAGCTTGCAGACTTTTATTTTCTGTGGGTTCGCTCGGACGGTCAATTCACGTCATTGTTAAAAGCGGGCGCTATTCACCGCCGCTTGACGTCGACACCGTACGCCCGGTATTTTTTTTTTGGGGGGGGGGGGGGGTTGGGTTAAGGCAGTATTCTTCTAGGAAGGGGCGGAGCCGGCGGTTCACACGCCCTTTCCACCGAGCACCCTTTGCTTTTCAAGTTGAAAGCCACTTTCTGAAAGTTCCTTATTCTTCCGCTCCCCGAAGTTACCGTTAGAAAATATCCGTCTTCCCCCGCCGTCGGGAGGAAGAGCGGCGAAAGTCTGCACCTCTAGGGGGGAAGTAAAGGAAGAGAGGCAAGTTCTTAATCGCTACTACACCATCACTCAGCGAGCAGAAACTTTGCGTCTGTGAGTGGAGGAGGAGGAGGAGGAGGAGAAGTCGCATCCACGAACTGGACAAAAGCGGGTGGAAAGGGCAGAAAAGCCCAGGGGTTCATTGAGCAAGGCGGTTTTGGTGAGCGCGATGCGGTACATTGCGGTTGAGCAAGATCAGCTGGGCAGCTAAAAGAAGCCAAGAAGTTTTTTTTTTTTTAATGGAATACAGGAAAAGACGCCCAAGAGGACTCGTCCTTGCGCTGAATTAATTTCAAAACCGGCGTTGTTCCAGCAAAAGCAGGGAGAGGAGAAATAAAAAGCAGCTTATAGGCAAGAAACTGAGAATTACCTTTCGCCCCAGCTGCTGCATTTCTCCCCCACCCAGCGCACACCCATCTCACCCCCCTCCTCCTCGCTTCCCCCCCCCCGATTGTTCCCGGGGTTGCAACCTGAGGCTTATTAGCTAAACGCCCCCCCCCCTCCCGACCCCCGAATCTGTGTCTTTCGCTGTCTCTGCCTCTTTCAAGTTGGCCCCAGTTGGCAGGCAGTTTGGGAAGCTGAAGCGTTCAGAGAGCACTTGACGTTTCTTTCAGCACAAACGTGATTGAATAGATCGGGGCATCGCCGAAGGGCAGAATCGCCGAAGTTTCTCTGGATTTGCTTCACCACCGCTGGATCGCCTCTTCTCCCTAGCGACTTTTTCTTTATTCCGTTAAGAACGCCACCCGTCATTTATTTTTCTTTCCCCCTCCCGCTTCGTGCATCTGGGCGTGAGTGAGTGAGGCTTGTGTTTATTTTCTTCTCGGAGCTTGGGAAGAGGAGGACGGGGCAACAAGACCCCCGGGTTGCCTGCTTTCCCCCCCCCCCCCACATACATACACGCACCTTTCGCCCCCCCCCTCCCTCCCTCCGCAACTCCTGCTCCAGGTCTGGGGAGCGGAGCTGTTTCACTCGGTTCCGACAGCCTATGTGCGCGTCTGTTAGGAGGAGAGCGGGAGCTTCCCGGGAGGCAGATTGGCTGACTCGAGTTCGCCAGCCGGGCTGAGGCGTCTCCCTAGCCGGCCCCTGCTTCTTCTTCTCCTCCTCCTCCTCCGGAGCTCCATCCCTCCCCTGCTTCAAGGCCGCCGAAAGTGGGGTACCAACGAACGGGATTTTTACGCTCTTCGCCTTTTTTTTTTTTCTTGGATCCACCATCTGAGGCTGTCTGGGTTCGCCTTTGGGTCTGGCTTCTCATTCTTCGCTGGCTATGAAGGTTCTGGCTTGAAGATGGAGACTCTCTGGCTTTTATTCCTCTCGCTGGTCCCGGTGTACATCAGGGGACAAGGGGTCTATGGTAAGAGGCAAGGTAGTTTTTCGTCTTCGGGAGGAAATAAAAGACTGAGGGGGGGGGTTTTTTTGGAGGGGAGAGGGAAGTAGGGATTGGAGGGCTGTGCTGTAATCGGATCAAAGTTTCTGGGGTGTTCGTTTTGGGAAAGCACCTGCAGCGGAAGAAAGTAAATGACCCTGGGTAGAATTAAGGGTGGGAAGTTCCCGATGCGACCCCATCCAGCTACTTTGTAGTCTCTTTGCCGCCGTTCCTCTCCTCTAACCTCGACCCTCCTATGATTTACGAAACCGGAGGTGTTTGTGTGTGTGTGTGTGTGTTTTACTCCTTGAAAGCCTCCGTCTGAGCGGCACGAGGAAAAAAGAAAATTGGAAGCTGCGAGATTCCGTTCGGTGGAAAACAAACCAACTTGTTGTTCCTAAACGGAAAAGGCGCCCTTAAAGAGCGGTGGGCCGTTCGTGCGTCTCCAGCCTCTGCTGGTCTTTGGGAAGACAAAGCTGGCCCGTCTACCTTCCTTCCTTCCCCCTTTTAGATCACCCGTTCCCGTTACTAAAACGACCCGCCAACCCTTTTTCCCCTCTTCCTTCTTTTGCCAACATGGATTACTTGTCGACCCGCTTTTCCTTTTCAAAAAGAGGGTTGTTTTACGCACGAGGAGCCTAGAAGGGGGCAAACGGTTTTTGTGGTGGTTTTTTTTTTCCCCCTATCGGCTCCTAAGATACCTTCCGATCGTGTGTGCGTGTGTGGGGAGAAAACAGGCCGACTGTGCCTGGAAAAGGGACCCGTTCCCTTTCTGCCACGAGGCGGCGGGAGGTGTGATTCGGGGGGGGGGGCTTGCCTCCGGCTCGCGAGAAAGGCGTCCCGCTCCAGTCGTCACCGAGCTCTGGAGAATTTAAAATGAAGCGGGACTGAGCGAGCTCTGCAAAACAGCACAGCGCATGCACGGGCGCCGTTGCTGCTGGGATCCCTTCCCACCCCCCCACCCCTTCGCTCCCGGGATTGAGGAGAGGAGCTTGGGGAGCGACGGCAAAGGCCGAAGGCTGGCGCCAGACAAGAGCAGGCGGTGCTGGGCGATGAGCGTTCCCGCCTGCAGACCCCCCGAGCGTTGTGCTTGGAGCGATGCTTGGAACGAAAGATATATTTTTTTTAAAGGCAACGGGGAATCTTTAATACAGTAGTTCTCGTGTCCCTCCTCGCTTTTCTTGCTACTGTTTTAAAAGACCCCCTGAAAAAAATTTTTTTTGGTTTTTGTTTGGTCCTAACCCCCTTCCTCTAGGCAAGGCGTCTAAATCACTTCTTCAACCATGGGGCAAACGTTTTCCTGCGAGCAAGTGTGTGTCCTTGTGTTTTGAACCGTCTTTGTCGACGGTGCGAACAGTCCCCATGGGGATCTTCTTTGTGTTCTACTAAATAGGGAACCGTCGTAAAAGGCAAGGCAGTGACACACGCGCTTGCCTCCTCCAGATGCCAAGGATGGGGCACTCACTGCTTTTGTGTAGAGACAGTGAAGACCTCAGCTTCCTAAGGCATAGATAGCATCACCTTGCTCTTTTGCACAACTGCCTTGTTTATCCATAGCTGTAGAATTAAATGCTCCAAACTCCTCTTCCTTTCCATCCCTGCAGGCAGAGAAGTTAAAAGATCCTGGGCCTTATCTAGAACTTAATGGGGGTCAAGCCACGCTCAGTTGGTTTTCCAATGCGTAACCTTTCCATTAAGGTTGTAGTCCCCCCCAGTACAGCTAAAGCCCTTGTAGTCATTTTAATGATGCAGAAAAGGAAAATAAAAATTAAAGGAAGGGAATGGATTCTTCTCCTCTCCATTCACTTGGGCTACAATTGTCAATTTCAGTTATTTGCTTTCGGTATTATTTGTTTTATTTTCTCCGCTCCCCCAATGCCTGATAAGAAAAAGGGAGAATATGGGGGAGAGATTTAAAAACCCAGAGGGAAATTACAAGGCATGCCCCAGAGAAGTGAGATGGGGTATGTAATGTCTTGGTTGCGGAAAGAAATGTTGTGTGTGCAGGTTTTCTCATCCCCATGGGTATTTTATAGGCTTCCAGCCAAACTTTTTATTTTTAATTAGCTTGACTGTTGCAGTCCAAGCAGAACTAGTGGTCTGGGTTTCTATTCTGAGGCATCTTCAGAGATCTTTTAAGGCTGCCAATCTTCATACTTGACTGTATTCTTTCAGCCTTATTTCTGACTCTTAATGAACTCATCCCCCTCTCCTGTTTCTTTCATTCTAGATTTTTCTTTATGCATTCCTTCCTATCTGTAGATGTTTAGCATAACAAGTCAGGTATATTTCAGAGAGAGAGAAGAGGGGAAGGAGGCAGAATGTATAGAAAATCAAGCAGAAAAAGAAGCAATACAGTACAGTTTATTAACCAACAGAGTTTATTTGCTCCTTCAACTGTTATTTGTCTTCTCTATTTCTTTTTCAATGGTTTATGGAGAGAATAACCATTTTAATTTTAATTTAATATCTTTAATTGAAGTTCCTGATGAGTGTAATCAGTGTTCCACAAACTTTCCATGGCCAACCATCTGCAGTTCTTTCTTTTTCCAAAGCAGTTTTTAGCCATTTCTAATTATTTTAGTTTCTGAAGAGGGAGCTATTAATGTTTTGTGCAATGTTGAACTACAGCTTTTTGCTCTGGAAGAAAATCTAATCTAGAATTACAGAGTCCTGCCCTCTCTTATGCCCTCCACTAAATTTGAGCTGTAGGTATAGCTTTGAGCTGAATGTGATATGAGAATTTGATGTTCTTAGTGGTTGACCTTGGAAATTTTGTGAACTGTTATTGCATCAGCATATTCTCCCACCTAGGCATTACATTTGATACCAAAATGGTTATAAAAGAAGGCTAAGAAAGGGTCCTTGTATACATTGTCATGAAAGCTGTAAATATAATCTACTAATCTAAGATTAAATCACATTAAACTAGATTATTTACCTATTGTGGACTTACATAAAAGGCGTCTACCACATTTTATTAGAATGGGTGGAACAGATTAGATTTGTGCTAAGAGAAACACTTGGACCACAGGCTGAGAAGAACCTGCAAACTGATCTTTGATATGATGACTGAACAAAGTCTGAGTCTTCTTCCTTTCCTTTGTTAGATGATTCCATCCATTCATCCATCTTTACCAAAAGGATAAACTTAAGCTGGCTACCAAATTTTGCACGCACACCCCTTCCCCAACTGCTAAATGCACTATAGCTGTGAAAGAGAACCTGTCAATGACTCTCTGACGAAGTTCACATGTGCATATGAAGCAGCTCATCACTCATGTTAACAGATCTCTTGTGTAATTTAATTCCTGCCCTTTTCTCAGTATGGGCTGCTTCATACATTGTGGAGTTCACAGAATGCCATTTTTGTGGGAAAAAGGTTACTGCTGTAACCCTGAAGAAAAGTTAAAGAAAATCCTGTTCTCAACTACAGAACAAACTGTTCTGCATGAATGACTTGCCATCTAATAGGGCTCCCATAGGAAGAGATTTAAAGTGACAAATAAATCAGAGCCGGCTCTTCTATTGAACAGAGTGTTGCAGTTTTGCTAGGAGCCTGGATTTGGGTATTGTGAATGAGCAATAAATCTAATGTATCTTTTACTGTGTTGTTACACTCAGGAAGGGAAGCCCTATTTGGCTTACTTGCCCCAAACACATGGGCTGACCTTAGGTATTCTGCATCTTAATTGGAGTGGGTACCATTTGTTATTCTGCAACAGGCAGCAACATTTTGTCAGCTGGCCCTGGCGGGTTACAGCTTTAATAAAAATGACTCCTGGGAGAGAAATAAATGAGTATAAAAAACAAAAAACAAAAACCCAACACCAGACAGAAAAAGGCCCTTTCCTCCTCATTTTCTCCCCATAACCTCTTATTTTGGATAGCTGAGAATTCTGTAATGTTTTTAAAGGCTGTGATTGACAAGGGTGGGCTGTATTTTAGAGGGAGAGCTTGCAGTGAATAGTGGCAGTTCAGGAACAGAACTCTGTGAGTTGGGGTGAATTGGAGGACTAAACATCTTGATCAGGAGGTGTCTGAATCTTACCTGGATTTTCATGCCAGTAAAGATTATCTGCCAGAACTAGATTGTACTGTGTTAGCGAAACAATACCTGGTTGTCAACTCTAATTCTTATTAGAAAAGTGGGAATTATGAAAAGATTCTTGGAAAGTTCCCTTATATTATACTTGTCCATATGCATAAGGCAATAGATTGTTCAGCCATGGAAAGTATCTCTGTAACAAAATACCCTAAGCATTAGCTGAATTATATATACATTTTTTTTAAAAAAAATAAAGACATTAACATAGCTATTTAAATTTAAACATGGGTTGAAATGGGTATTGGAAGTGAGTGGAAAGACAGAGGATTTGGGAGAAAGGACATACTCTATTTTCCCAGACAAATATCAGATTGCAGATGTATTTTATCTTGGAATTAATATGAAGTATATATGTATATATGAGGGGAGAAATTGTATTTTAAAGCTCACAGAATAAATCTAGTGAGGAGAGGGTTTTGCTGCTCTGTTTTGAACTATAGAATCTGGACTGCTGTTTTATTTACCTTAGAAGGAGGATTTAACAAGCTTTGATAGGAGTGTTTTATTGCTAACATGGATCTGCTCACAGCCCAACTTTCTCTTAGTGCACTGAGGAAAAGGCTCAGCGGCTAGCAGTTCCCCATCACTGTCCTCCTGCGAAAAAGCAAATCTTCAAGGAACCTTCCAGGGCAAAAAGAAAAAGAAGCTGAAGGGAGGAGCTTCAAAGGAACACATTTGGCTGCCTATCTGGGCAAAGCATCCTTCGTGAACAGTCAAGCAGAAATCTTACAAGGGAAGCTGTGGTTATTGTAGACTTGGAAAGCAGACAGAATATGCACAGCAGGAGCTATTCTTCACTGCTGACAAGAGAGAGAAAGAGCGGGAAAAAAATTGGCTTAGTGAATGATTCCCCGCTTTCTAAGATTACGGCACGCGTTAGTACTGTATTTTTGAACTTGGCAAGGTGTATAGTGAAATACTCTTCTTTTAACATCCTGGGAGAAAGGTTGAGGAGAGGCTATTGCTTTCTTTTTACCACAGTGGGTTATCATGCCTTTCTACTGAAGAGTCCTCTGTTCCTTCAACTTTTATCTTCACTGTTAGGAATGGGGTGTCAATCTTTTGACAAGCTTCATTGTGGTACTTTCAGCAGCTTGATGTGCAGGTGCTAATAGATGTTAAACATGCACTAGGGTAAAATATTAATTTTTAACTCCAATAAATTGAGCTGATACTGGATGGCAGATCAAGTTTTTCTCTAGTAGGGAATTCATTAAAACCTCTTCTGTCCTAAAAACCAGTCTACTTTTCTTTACTAGGGAATCACATGGAGGGTGAAGGATATCCCCAAATCTAGGGATATGAACTGGTACTGCTGTGTTGCTTTAAAACAGGATGTAATGTGTTTCCTATTGACTACATGCTATTTAACCCTCCTTCCCTTTAAACCAACTTTCATAGATCTTTCTTCTTGTTGTTCTCGTGAAAACGGTCACCTTCCTAGCTTGAAGAGATCTCAGTAGACTAGGCATCTATAAAATAATATTCCTTATTAACACATTATTTTCATTTGTCCTGTGTTCCATCAGTTTTCCTTGTCTATTCGATAATGACTATGCAACCTCTAGGGACACCAGCCTTATCTTAGAGCAGTAAAATTCTTAAGTGAGTTTTGGTGTTCCATAACTGTTTTTGCAGTTTGTTCCTACCTCTCACCGTAAGCCCATGTCATTTTTATAGAGCTTTTACTCACAGAAATCCATCTTTGTAACTTTTCCTTTTTGTTTCTAGCAGATTTTTTTTTTACTTTCTATGGACCAAAATGCCTAATATCCAATGTGGATTCTAACTTTCATCTAGCTATTGCTGCACATGAGTCACATTGCCTGCCTTGCTGATACTACTCTTCAATGTAATTGTCCTTGCCCTTTTTAATGCCTGAACCTAGCAATAGACCATTCCATACAACCCCTAAACAACCCACAGAGCCATCTTAGTATGCAGGACGTGGAACCTGACATTATCCACCTGACAGGTTGTTTGCAACTTACTGGTAGGAGTCAAAATATTTCACTAGAGGTGTCATCAGAAACCACTATCTTATGCTAATTTTTGTAGGAACATGAAGACAGATGTTGAATAATTTGACATGAATAACATAGCTTAGAAAATTATCACCATGTCAGGTTATTGTCAGATTCTTTGAGGAAATCCATATTCCAGACAACTTGAAAAGACAGAGTGAGTGAAGGTGTGGTAAGTGCTTGATAAAGTGTGTGTGTTGGGGGAAAGGGTGTGTGAAAGAGAGAGAGAAAAAGAAAGAAAATAGCATTGGGGGAAAAAAAGATCTTTAAGGCATTTGCATTTTGCAGTCAGCAGCATTAGCAATTCAAAAAGTGTTCTTTTTCTAAGTAGTTGTTATGCAGTAACTTCTCCAGATGGAGTTCCTGTTTTTTTAGACAAGCGGAGATTGCTGAAACAATGGAGCAGTTACAGTACTTTAGGACTGTAATCCAAAGTGAACAAATCTAGTTTTCACTGTAAGGTGTCCCAACAATACTTCACCTATAACCTTTTGCTTGCTATTTCAATTCATTCTTAGAACTCTATGTATACGCTTTGAATTGTCTGCTTTACTTGCATGCCTAATCTTTAGGTCCACACAATTGTGTTTGCAAAACAAGGACAAGGACTCCTAATTATCCAGAGGCAGCTACCTTAGTTGTCATTTCAGCCTTTAATTTCTTGGTTGCATTAATAAATTGCCTTTAGGAATTGTGCACCAGAAAGATTGGTTTGTAAAAAGGAGCCCTAAGAAAACCTTTTGCTATATATCAGGTCTGTAACAACAACTCCTTTCTCTTCATGCCCATTATGAAATGGGAACCAGGTTAGGTATTGTAACAGGCTTATTCCTGCTTCTGTTTTTTGTAAGTACTTGGGCTTTGGATCAGAGTCCAGTTTTACTCTCTGATAATACATATGTTCAGACATAAAATACCCTATTAATGCATGGATTTCACATACAGTAAGCTCCAAAGCTTTCCCCTTGTATTGCTATCCTTTGTGGGAAGTCAGAGCCCCAGAGAAGGAAATATTAAAAAGGCAGAAAAATATTTTTCCTCAAAAAGGATTTTTAAAACCAAAACCCAAACCTGGCAGCATCTCTTTGCCCCAAGCAGGAACCAGCCCTATAGAAATGCAGATGTAAGACCATCAGGAAGATTGGAGCCAGGAACTCAAGAAGACAAAGAACCTCTTAAGAGTCATTAGCCCCATCCCCAGGGAAGCAGATGACTTTTGGGACATAATGTGACTAACCATTACCATAAAGTAATACCAGAGAGGCACACCTGGGCTCAGGTCAGAATATGTGACACAGGAAATATCATCAAAGTTCATGCCACAGGAACAGGAAGACTTCCAAACAAAAAGCTAGAGAGGGTATAAAATGCTACTGGCCATGTGCTCAGTCTCTTCTTCTCTCTGCTCTTTCCTGAAGAACCATCTTTCTGCTTCTGCAATAAACTGTAACCATCTTCCCAAAGCAGTCGCCATGTTGCTTATTTAATAATAATAATAATGATAATATTCCCGGCTTGGATGAACCAGGATGAAGACTTACTTTTGACACCTTACACACTGGAACGAAAACTTCTGGATTCTTAGCCAGCTGACTGAGGATCGCCAAAGTTACAATTCCTCAGAAGATATCAAGTTGTAAAAGGGGAAGCTACAGATGACATCCTATTGCATTATATTTTTCTAAGAAGATGAATAAATATATCAATCATCACAATCTGACATAATTTAGTACTGAGTGTGTGCACCAAATTACTAGATAGTAGAAGATAAGTGCTTCAAGCAATTATTTGTTGTATAATAATTTAAAGAAATGACATTTCTACAGAATTAGTTAGAATTATAATGTGGAAATAAGAATAAATAAACATACAATCAAACATTAATTTAGGCTGATGGTTCAGCTTGTACAGTGGTCTCTAGTGAGCAGTTTGAGGAGCAAAGAACTTTATTAACTAGTGAGACAAGATCAGAATGAAATAATATTGTATGTGTTTGTATGTGTTAGATGTGACCTTTTGGAATCAATGTGTTATCATTTCTAAAACATACAGAAATAAATGTCAGCTATCTAAGAATGGAGGCTGTGTTTATGACTTGGATTCTAAGCAACTGCTGTATTTGAAACATGGAAAGAAATTTTCTTGAGTTGCTGCCAGGACATGCTAGCTTGTTTTGACAAATCAAAGATAAGTTTAAGCATGGTATAAGGACTGGACATAAATCCAAATATGGCTTATATTTTTTCAGTCTTTCTGCAGCTATGTTAAAACAAGTAAAGAAGAATATCTTAAGTCTGGAAGAGAGGATTGTTGGGGCTGAAAAGCTAGATGGGTTCCCATCATAGTGAATGGCATTTTGTGATAATTGAAAATAGCACTGTGCCCTTATATAATAGAAAAAGAATAACAGAGAGATGTTTCTGTAGGGCTCTGGTGTTCCACCGCAGAGATATTTCTTAGATTATCATCCCCTTTAGTCCTAAAATATTGGCTTCTTACTAGATTGGATCCTACATCTTCCCACATTCAGCTGGCAAAAGACCCTTGCAGACTTAGTTCTGGGAGATCTGATCTTGGGAAAGGGAAAAAGAGCAAAGAATCATTAAGGGAGGAGAAAAGACAACAACTTTCTTGGGAATGTAAAAAAGCACGAGGAGTAACTAATCCTACCTTGCTTTTGTTTGGTATAATATGGGGCAGAGAAAAACTCTGACAGGCTTTCAAGTGTCTGTTACTCTATCCCAGTGTTTCTCAACCTTGCAACTTTAACTGCCGTGCATTTCACCTCCCAGAATTCCCCACCATTGTGGGAAGCTGAAATTCTCAGTAACAACCAGTATTCTTGGAGTTGAAGACCACTTCCCTTAAAGTTGCTAAGATTAAGACACACAGTGCTATCCTTATACATGGAGACCACTTTGGGACTTTTCTTTTTCTTGAAACTGAAAGAAATAAATTTTAACCTTGGGACTTGACTAGAAATATTTATGACTATAGATGTACTATGCTTATTCTAGCTTAAAGAGTTATTATGTTTTATGCTTGCATCTGTACTGAAGAAAGTTGGATATTATTTTTTTCCCTTGTCTATATTCTTATCTTTGCATCTCTTCCCCTTTCCTCTGTCTTTCCCCTTTAACCTTTTTTTTGTTCTTTGTATATTATACTTTTCTGAAATCTCATAAAGTTGTCAAAATAAAAAAGAGAAACACAACTTTAGCCTGCGGTAATAAAGAATATTCCTGGAGTTCCTGCCATGCCTGTTTTTTTTTTGACCTTGCCTGCCTTAAGGATTTAAGTCTGGCCATTGTTTGGGAGAGGACACCATGGCTGTGATAAAATATAGCTGTTAATGCAGATGAAAGTTTTGCTTTGCTTTGCTGGCCTAGTGAGCCAGCAGTCTTAGAATCCTTTCAGGGCGTTGTGATGGGGGGAAAGAAGTAACAATGACAAAATAAAAGTTTGAAGATATATTTTCAAAATAGCCTCTTTTGAAAGAGCAGAGAAGTATTTTTTTTTTTAGAAAAAAAACTAACCTGATCCTCAAAATAGTTTTGAGAAAGATCATTGTTAGAGCAATTTTTGTTCTAGCTGAATGGGAAATACAGTGTCACTTGATGATCCCACTCTTGCTTCCACACATGCTGAGATATTATTGAAAGCAATTTTATTAACCACTAGGAGGCAGTGCATGACCAGCTTCATCCTTACTGGGTCTCATCAGATATATATAGCCAGATTTTTTTCTATGGGATTCAAACCTGCCAGGAATTAAACTCACAGACCATTTCATTTTAGATGACTTATATCATCACCATCATGTCCTGTGCTAAGCACATTGGGTTACAAGCCTACTCCACAATTTTCTGTTCACGGGTACAGTCTCTTCATCCTTCCATTTAAGGTTGAGGTTTTTCAAATCTTCCTGAAATGTTTGGTCCAGGTTTTCTTTGGCCTTCCTCTTTTTCTCTGACCATCTGGTGGTATCCCATTGATTGTGGTTTTTTGCTGGACATTGTTCATTCATGCAGAGCACATGTCCAGCAAAGTGCATTCTTGTCTGTCATTATCTCAAGCAGTCTTCTGGAATTACCTCCTTGTTGAATTTCAGCAGTGTAGTCTTGGGATACCAGGAGCTCTAAAAAAAGGGCTGGAGAAGTAGGCAACCTGTGAGATATGGCCTGGCTCTGGGATAATAATAAAAAAGCCCTTGGTTTTTGCATATGACAGCTTCATAATCATGATGTATATTACAGTATGTCTGTAGTAATTATGGAATTACTGCAATTTAGTTAATTAACAAATCTGCAGGTTGAAGAGGATGCAGTAACAAGCATGCAGTGAACCAATTTTTCTAAGTTACATCAGTTTTGTTCACCAAATAAAATTGGTCTTCTACACTAAATTCAGACATATTTTTCAAAAGCCTTCTTATTCCTACAGATATGTTGCAAGATTTCCATTAAGTTTTTTTTTTAAAATGGGAAAAAGTCTTTTTGCAATTAACTAATAAATCAGTTTTCTTCATCAACATCTGTTATATTTAGAATCTAAGGTTTTTTCCCCCATCCAGCATGACAGATCTGAATGGTTAAAATCCATAAAAAAGAAATGCTCAGCTTTTATCATTCCTCATGTTTTCCTTATTCAAACCATTTATCTCCCACCAGCCTCATAAGGTAGGTACAATGATTTATTTGTTTATAATATCCATTTCTATCTAGATGCAAAACAACATAGCATATTGATTGTCATTGAAAATACAGGAATAGGTATTTGATGATCACCAGGTACAGGTCTGTATTTGATATTGGTCTCTTCATATGTTATCTTTAGTGAAGCATTTGCATTTCTTGCATTGGATGAAGAGAGCACATCTTTCTCCTTCTGTCCTGGCCACTTTTCACAGAGGACGATTGAGAGCATTGAGAGCATGTGCTTAGAGATTGAAGCATTATTAGAGACCCCACACACCCACTTCACGGTCTGTTTCTGTTACTTCCCTCTGGGAGGAGGTTCCAAAGTATTTAGAGCAGAACTACTAGATTCTGTAACAGCTTTGTTCCTTAGGTCATCCATCTTGTAAATTCGCAGAAATTTCCCCCCCGCCATGTATAATAATAATAGTAGTAGTAGTAGTAGTAGTAGTAGTAGTAGTAGTAAAGTTGGAAGGGACCTTGGAGGTCATCTAATCCAACCCCCTGCTCAGGAAGGAAACCCTATACCATTTCGGACAAATGGCTGTCCAGTCTCTTCTTAAAAACTTTCAGTGTTGGAGCATTCACCGCTTCTGGAAGCAGGTTATTCCACTGGTTAATTGTTCTAACTGTCAGGAAGTTTCTCCTTAGTTCTAGGTTGCTTCTCTCTTTGGTTAGTTTCGACCCGTTGCTTCTTGTCCTGCCTTCAGGCGCTTTGGAAAATAGCTTTATTCCCTCTTCTTTGTGGCAGCCCCTGAGATATTGGAACCCTGCTATCATGTCCCCCCTCGTCCTTCTCTTCGTTAAACTAGACATATCCAATTCCAGCAGCCGTTCCTTATATGCTTTAGCCTCCAGTCCCCTAATCATCTTTGTTGCTCTTCTCTGTACTCTTTCTAGAGTCTCAACATCTTTTTTACATCGTGGTGAGCAAAACTGGATGCAGTATTCCAAGTGTGGCCTTACTAAGGCATTGTAAAGTGGTATTAATACATCACGTGATCTTGATTCTATCCCTCTGTTAATGCAACCCAGCACTGTGTTGGCCTTTTTGGCAGCTGCTGCACACTGCTGGCTCATATTTAGGTGATTGTCCACTAGGACTCCGAGGTCCCTCTCACAGTTACTACTATTGAGCAAGATACCCCCTACACTATACCCGTGTACCTGGTTTTTCTTGCCTAAATGTAGAACCTTACTTTTTTCACCATTGATTTCATTTTGTTAGATAGTGCTCAGTGTTCAAGTCTGTCCAGATCCTTCTGTATCTTAAGCCTGAACGAGACTGTGATGTTTCTCTGTGTCATATATTTGTGTGTTTGTGGGTATATGCATTTTTTTTGACAGCTGAATGCAACAAAATGTCATTTTAATGTATGCTGATCAGTGTACATTTAAGGTGACAATAAAGATTCTATTCCATTCCATTCCATTCTAATTTCTCTACTTTTGCAAGTATCTGGCATTCAGCATTCTCAGATGGTGACCAACAGAAATAAAACATGCTTTGGAGGAGGAGAAAAGTACTCTGGATTGTTCAAGGGATCCTATGGTCCAGCATGTGAATTTGTGGGGCAGAGATTTACAGATCTTAATTAGAAATTATTATTAATCATGTATCCTGAGTAGCTAATCTTTAAAAAATGGTTTTATTTCTTTTTATTGAAAATTCTCACAAGCTTTTATTTCTTTTGAGCAGAAAATTAGCACGCAGAAGGTTTTATTTTAATTATTATTATGTGCTACTCCGCAAAGATGGTATCAAACTGACACTTAAAGTGAGTTATGAAGGGAATCAATAACCTGAAGCAGGAAATAAAGAACCAAGGGCAGAAGTCACATACCATCTAATAACAATTATATATCTACTGGAGAGAAGTTGCCAAATGGATAAAAATGGGATTCTTGCAGGATATGTGAGTTTTCACAGAACTGATGCTTGAACGTGTTATACAGGTAGTCCTCGACTTACAACAGCTCATTTAGTGACCATTCGAAGTTACAACTGCACTGGAAAAAGTGACTTATGATCTTTTTTCATAGTTACGACCTTTGCAGCATCTCCATGATTATGTGACCAAAATTCAGATGCTTGCAGTGTCCCGGACTCATAGGATCCCCTTTAGCAAAGTCAGTGGGGAAGTCAGATTCATGTAACAACCAGGTTATATCTGATACAACATATCAACTGCAGTGATTCACTTAACAACTTTGGCAATAAATGTTGTAAAATGGGGCAAAACTCACTTAACAAATGTTTCGCTTGACAACAGTGATTTTGTGGTCGTAAATCAAGGACTTACCTGTATTAGGCTGCAAGTAAGGAACCTCAGACAGATCAACAGTTTACATACAGAAAACTAACAGCTCCAAGAAATGGTTCTTGTATAGCCTTCTCTTTGCTGCATTAGTTTTCTGTGTGCTAAGAATGTCTACTTGGAGAAGAGTGTTGTTGTTGTTGTTGTTTTTTGAGACAGTGATTTTCTATGTGGTCTGAAACTAGTCTTCTCAGCCTGGTCCCATGGGACACCTGCCATGACCGATAACATGTACTGTCTACCCTACAGTAGCTCTAGAGATTCCAATTACACAATGCTTCTTTATTTCACACTGAAAAGAGGATCATCCCTTTGCCTGCAGCTTTTTCACCCAACGTGTTGATCAACATCCACCATATTCTACTGTAGCATTTTCATGTTTGAACATCTATTCATTGTCTCTAGCCACACTTCTTTTGAACCTTGATTTTGGGGTACGAGCGAGTAGATTCCTTACCACGTGTACAAGGTATGTTGCTGCCTACAGGTAGAGGTGGTGCATGGAATTGGCTTTGCTCTGCTCTGCTAACCAGCAGGGGGAGTGCTTGTCGCTATTATTTTTGCATGCGTCCCTTTATTGAATTCTGGATTCTATAAGTACTGCACCCCAAAATGTATTTTCTAATTACTAGCCATAGCTGTTTGTCTAGTTGACTTCAGTTTAATTCATCCTGAGCGGATGTTTAAAAACACAAAAGTTGTCATGCGAAGGAAGAAGCTCGTGATTTAGTCATTAATCTAGTAAGGTTATATCACGTTTCTTGTTCAGAGAAGAAAAGGGATTTCAGAACATGTATGTAGTGCCTTAAAGCAGCAATATCCTTTTCCTCTGCAGTTGCAGTGCAATCTTGGGAAAAGACCCATTTAGTTTAAAGAGTTGTCCACAGGTACTGTGTGCATATCTTCTTGCCACCCTTTGTGTCTTTAAATCCATTGTTCAGGGCAGCATTTTTTTTTTCTTTTTCAATCTGAAAAGACAAAACATTTATAAATGAGCAGCTTTAACATTGTTATGTTTATGAAAGTTTTGTGGGAAACTGCCATTTTTAATTAAAATATTTGCAACATTTTCCCCTTAGTGGACTGAGATGGCTTATTGAGAAACTGGGAAAAGTAAAATATTGAGAAAAGCTTTATAAAAAGTTTAAGCAGAGTAAACACTTTAGGGGATATTATTTTAACCCTTTAAATATTATTTTATTAAAAGTTATAAAAACAAGAATAGAAATTATAAAACAAAGCTGAGTGCAAAAAGAAAGAAAAGAAGAAAAGAAAAAAGATATAAAGAGGTGGATTCTGAACTTCTATACAGGACTTATAAGTACAATTGTAGATTTAACTCTTTCTCTAAAGTTACATTATGACTCGCTTCTTTCTATCCTGCCTAATCGTCAAAGTTGTAGATCATAAGCTCATTTTTTTCCTGTTTTATACAAAATGTCCTGTTCAGGACAATATATTTTGGATTAACCACCTGCAGAATCCCAGGCATTTGAATTTTGTACAATAACTTTGAAGTCTGATTCATGCTTTGTAGTATGACTGGCTTTTCCAATAAGATTTCTGTTGGTTTGTTTTAAATGTATTTTGGAAAGAAGGGAATGGTGGTTTAAAGCATGAGGACCAAAATCATTCTCCTTATACCCCAGTAAGAAAAGATGAGCCATTACTATGAGTTTAAGAACATGATTTGTATTTAAAAGAATCCAGCTTTGATTTCTGCATTAAACAGGATCTCAGATATTAAGAGGTTTAAAAAAAATCACATACCTGAAACACTCTTTTTTTTAGATTTTTTTTAATCTTTCCCCCCTTATTATTTTTATAAAATAACTGAAGGGGGTGAACATACCTAATGCTCCTTCTTCTGTCAGTTTTCTCCACAACAACAACCCTGTGCAATTTTGGCTAGAGTAAGTAACTGGCTCAAAGTCAGCCAGCTACCTTTCATAGCTAAAGCGGGATTAGAATTTAATATTGAATTTAATATAAGCAACCTCCTTGTCTTCTGGTTACCACATTTGGGAATTATTGTGCTAGATATTGCTAATATCTAATTGCTAATTAGTGGCCAATTCTCTGAAATTAATGTTCTTGTTGCAGATCCATCTCCAATAGAGACAAAATTCATTTCTGGGAAGAGCATCAAATAATGCATCACTAAGGTATAGATTTAGGGGGAGTAACTTCTTATGGGAGACTTTATATCTTTGTCTCCCATCATGAAAATGAAGACATGGTTTATGTATTCTTAAACCAAGTATTTCTGAAGTATGAAGGTTCTCAGTTTAATCATTGTGCATGGTATTAGATTATATGATATGACTTTGAAAAATACTTTAAAAAAGAAAAAGAAAGAAAGAAGATAAGAAAGAAAGAGAAAAGAAAGAAAGAGAAAGGAAGCAAGGAAGGAAAGGGGAATATATGAGACTCACTTAAAGTTGATACAGAGGCACAATAGTTTTAACAAGACATGGTTTGCAAAACAAAATAAAATGTTTATGTGAATTGGCTCAGATGCTGGTATTCAAGTGACTCCAACTGACCAAGTCTTGTTGGAATCTTTAACAGTAGATGGGGATCGTAACTATTGCATCAAATGAGTTACTGTGCAGGATAGACAGCCTTCTTTGATTCTTCTGGAACTCAAGCATAGCGTAGCTAGCTAGATACTGAGTTGAACTTTTATGTTTGGGTATGTGGGAATGTAAATGAATGAAGCTTCTAGTTAGAAAGTGAACAATAAAAATGGTAAATGTGCATTTGTTTCCCTGTGTTCTGAATGTCTGGATAGTTAAAAGTAATTAGTAGTTCTAAAATAGCAGGTACCCTCTTTACCGCTGATTGTAGTCCTCTGTGCGAGTATCCATCCTATTCTGTTCCCACTCCTCAGGAGACGTTTTCTGGAAATGTTGGCAGAAACTGAATGTCCTGCCACACACTAATTAGCACAGGTTTATTCTGAATTGCATGCAAGGTCATTATTTGATGTTACCCAGAATGTCTAAAGCCCCCTTTGTGGGAAAAAAAAAACCCTGGAAGATACCATGTTTGATATTATTAAAAATGTTGGTAAATTAGCTTCTTTACAATATGATAAATCCTAAGTGTTTTCTTCAGGGTCATTTTTTCCCCCTTTGGAAATATAGTCCCAATATTTCTCACCATAGAAATCTATAAAGGCATCAAAAAGTGCCAATCTATGTTACAACTGCATTGACGATATGAAGTGATATAAATCTTTCTTTTACATTTATTACAGAACTAGGGAGCCAATGGTGTGCCAAATGTTTCCATAGAACTCCAGGTGGCTTAGCAAATATGCACAGTTGTGAGGACGGTGACAATTTGTACTTCAACAAACTTGAGAGGCAATTGATTCTCCATTCTTGCTTTATTTGGTAAAAAAAAATAATAGGCACATTACTACCCCCCCTGCCCCCAAAAAATTCATTGGCATAAGGAGATAGTTAACATTTTTCTCCCATCAGCTCTTTTTGGCTACATTACGAAGTAGATTTGAATAATCTATTTTTCCCTCAGCTTTTCAGCTTCTGTATTCTTTCTCCCCATCCTTGAAACTTTTGTCATTATTCTTAATTATAAAAACACAAAGGTTAGGATTTCCATATCTACACAGAGATTGAGAAATGCAAATTACTGTATATCAAGAATAGAAAAAGCAATACTTGTGTCAACACACAATGAATTTGAATTTGCTTGTGCAGGACATAAAATATAAATGATTTTTTTAAAAAAATATGTGTGTAATAATAAATTATATTGTGTCGTTCTACCATAAAGAAAAATCACACAGTGTAATGTTCTTAAAATAGAAACCTAAATATTTTGTTCAGCTATTGCTTTATCCTGGTATAGAAATTGGCCCTAGTGGCAACAGAATCTGCAATTACAGAAGAAAAAGAAAAAAGAAGTTTCTCTGGTTATGAGAAGTTGATCTGATACTGAGAATTGTCACAAATGCATGATAAAGATTTAGATGTTTCAAATGAAGTAGAATAAAAAAAGTTTTTGCTACCACTGTGTTCACTGTAGTATAGACAAAAACAATTTTTCATTCATGGGTGGAAACAGATTTAATAAACTAAATCTATACTAGAGTTTTGGGCATCATTTTTCTGACCTGTAGAAGAAGAAATGGGTAGTGAAACGCACATCAGCTTCAGATTCTCTCTGCAAATAAAAGACATGCAACAAGGGAATGGCTTGTAATACTTAGGAAACCATTTGTGAACTTGATGGAGATCCTGGAGGAGGAAAGTCAGAAAAAAAGCAAGGTAATGGTTGCAAATCGCATGGTAGTGGCTGCCATCTTGAATTTATTTGATATTCCCCTCCCCCCACCTAGTGAACTTGCGGAGACAAGGAACGTACCTTGGCTTTTTGGTGTTTAGTGGGTTTTCATAGAAGACTTCTCCATCTGGTCATTCTGTGAAGAAATTAGGAATTCAAACTATGGGGTTCCCACCCTGTACAACTGACTACCAGCTTGTTATATCTTTGGTTCTTTAGGCATTGAATGAAGCAGTGTTGAAACAGCAACAAGTTTATTAACTCAGAACAGAAGCAGCCCTAAAGGCTGCTGCCCAGCTATTTATACAGTTAGCCTCTAGGTGGCAACAAATAGGTTTAAAATAACAGTTTCCCGCCCCAAACCTCATTATCAGCTTGGAGACAGCCAGTCTGGCTTTCAGTAACAGCAACTGTTAAACAATACAGCAATGTAGGTCAGCCATTAAGCAAGTGACCCCTTCCCCCTAAATGGCTCAAACTCTCAATTGCTAGACATAGTCCTGCAGATATTTAGGCGGCCTTCTTGACCGTTCTGAATGTCTAGGGGTTGCAGGGGTCTCCCGGTCTACCCGCCTGGCTGGGTAGACCAGGACTCTGAGGTCCAGTGAAGTCAGGTTGACTCTGGTCCCTTTGGCTGGCCAGTCCCGGTTGGCCCAAACCAAAGTCCAATCATGCAGCAAAGTCTGCAGGGCTGTCCCTCAACACAGTTTGCTGGTCCTGTTCAGCGGATACTATCTGTTTGGGGGAAGCTCTCCTACGGCCTTTTCCCCGTCTCCTTGAGTAAGAGTTCTGTTGGAGCGTGCAAGCTCCTCTGTTGGGCCGCTGTCACACGGCCCTTGTGTGCGCCCTCTTGAGGCCTGAGCCAGTGACTGGTTCGCTAGCCTCCAACGCAGCTGGTCAATGTGCTGGCAAATGACTCGCCCATCTTCCAGGACCACCTCATAAGAGAATGGTCCCAACACCTTAACAACCACGGCTGCCATCCACAAAGCCCCTTGCCCGTAATTCCAGGTCCAAATCCGGTCACCCACTTGCAAATTCCGAGGTGCCTTTGGCTGGGCAGAGTCTGAGGGAACCCGGTCAGGGTGCAGCCTGTCCAGCTTGGTGATCAAACGGCCCCATCTGAGTTCGGCAAGGCTTCTGCCCATGGCGGTACAGGGAGTTATGCATTGGCAGAGTAGAAAATCTGTGGTGCCAATCCCCTGTGACAATCCGTTTTAGTGATTCCTTGGTTGTGCAGACCATGTGTTCCACTTGGCCATTCAAGGCTGGGTGAAAGGGAGCCGACGTGGCGTGCTGTATTAGATTTGCCCTGAGGAAAGACTGGAATTCAGAAGTGGTAAACTGAGCCCCATTGTCTGAAACTAACACGTCTGGAAGTCCATGTGTTACAAAGATTCTGCGCAGTTCCTGGATGGTCCTGGCAGTAGTCATAGTAGGGACTGGTGCAATCTCTAACCATTTAGAATGGCTATCTATCACTATTAGAAACAGCTGTCCCTGAAAGGGCCCGGCAAAATCGATGTGGATTCTTGACCACGGTGTGTGTGTGCTCCCATCGGTGGACAGGGGCTTGCGGCATCTCCGGTCTGGATTGCTGGCACGTGTAGCAACCATGTACTTGGGCCTCAATGCCTTTATCTAGCCCTGGCTACCAAAGGTAGCTCCTCGCAAGTGCCTTCATATGAACTAGTCCTGGATGACCGTCGTGCAGAGATTCTAGGACCCTGGACCTTAAAGAGCTCGGGACTATGACCCTACTCCCCAAAAGATGCACACCTTATGAGCTGAAAGCTCATCTTTTCTCATGAAGAAACTCTGAAATTCTGGCCCTGGTCATTTGTCCAGCCATCCTGTGTGTACCCAGTTTAGCACACAACTTAGAGTTTTGTCAGCTGCTATCTCAGCAGCTATGTCCCCAGCGTGAAGGGGAGATTTGTGCATAGTTGTGCTCTGCAGACGATAGAGAAATACGCGATGGGCTTCTGCCTCCCATAAGCCATTAAGTGACTTAACACAGCCCCAACCCCATATGGGAATGCATCACATGCAATGCAGACAGGCAGCAAAGATTCTACGCAGTTTCTGGATGGTCCTGGCAGTAGTCATAGTAGGGACTGGTGCGATCTCTAACCATTTAGAATGGCTATCTATCACTATTAGAAACAGCTGTCCCTGAAAGGGCCCGGCAAAATCGATGTGGATTCTTGACCACGGTGTGTGTGTGTGCTCCCATCGGTGGACAGGGGCTTGCATCATCTCCGGTCTGGATTGCTGGCACGTGGCACTCATTGAAATGAGTAAGAACTGAGTTCGACGACAGCAGTGATTTGACTGCTTGGTAGCTACTCTCGTGGACACTGGTCCACTGCCACTGAGCTTGTCTATCCAAGAGCTGGTGTAACGGCTCTGCCACTGCAGCCTTGTTAGGGAGAAAGGCATGGTAAAAATTCAAAAGGCCTAGGAAAGCCTGAAGCTCTCGCTTTGACTTTGGCCTTGGGGCCTGCTGGATTGCTTTTAATTTGGATTCTGCCAGATGAATGCCTTCGGCATCGATGCGGAAACCAAGGAACTCAGTTGACTCTACCCCTATCTTGCACTTTTCTTTTTTTAGTTTAAGTCCCGTGTCACGGAACCGCTGAAGGATGGCCTTGAGCTGTTCAGACATAATCTCAACCGATTCCCCAGCCATGAGGACATCATCGAAGTAGGGGCAAACCCCTGGAATTCCCTTGAGCATGCGCTCCATCACTCCCTGGAACAGACCTGGGGCTACACTCACCCCGAACTGTAGGCACTTAACCTTAAAAATCCCCTATGGGTGACAATGGTTTGGGCTACTGCCGTGGCCTCATCCACAGGCAGTTGTTGATAGACCTGTGCCAAATCTAATTTGGTGAACACACGGCCTCCTTGCAATGACGCCAAAATGTGGCTGACAACTGGCACAGGGTACGCGTGCTGTTGAAGTGCCCTGTTGAGAGTGCACTTATAGTCAGCGCATATTTGCACTTCCCCGTTGGCCTTTAATGGCATTACTATGGGGATCTCCCACACCCCACTGTTTACGGGCTGTAATACGTCTTGTTCCACTAGCTTATCCAACTCTGCATCGATTTTGGGTTTTAACGCGAAGGGCACTCTACGAGGCTTGATCCGTATTGGAGTTACCATAGGATCAAGCTTGAGGGCAATCGGAGGACCCTTGTACTCCCCTAGACTAGAACTGAAAATATCTGTGAACTCCTGGCAGACTGCAGACAGATCTGCCGCTTGTGTTTGATGAATGCCGGTTACTTGAATGCCCAATGCATCAAACCAATCGAGCCCTATCAGGCTCATGCATTGGCCTTCCACCACTATGACATCTAATGGCCCCTTGAACCTCTTGAATTCCACCAGAAGTGTGGCTTCACATTTGACCACCACTCGGGAGTTTTGGAAGTCTGTGAGTAGTAGACGGCCGGAGCTTGGCCCATCTGTTGCTACGATGGCATAGGTGCCTGAATGTTCCTTGTGAAATGATGGACATGGCTGAGCCCGTGTCCAGTTCCATTTTGCATGGAACTCCCTGAAGCTTGACCTGCAGTCTAAGCTTCTGCTTTAGGGAGCGATGGGCACCAGTGCGGAATACGTTCCTTCAGCTGGAGCAGAACCCTACTTGGTGTTGACCTGGGACCCCGGGACCTCTCCTGAATGCATCTTCTTTCGGGCGGTCTGTCTGATGACCTTGGCAGATGGCGGCGATGTGGCCTGGTTTGTCACAGGCCCGGCACGTTGCAGTTCGGAATTGGCAATCCGTGCGTTGATAGCGGCCTCCACAGCCCATGCATCTAAGGAATGGAACTGCCTTTTCAGCTGGCTGCAGTCCCTTCTCTGGGTGCTTTCGTAGCTGGTCGACTTCGTAGTCTGAGTCGGTGTCTTCCATCCGTTCGGCATCCTCGTGGTGGATGGGTTCGATGCTTGGCACGCTTTTAGAGGGCCGCAGCGCTTTAATGGCCCCTCCGGTGGCTTCGTCCACCATGACCTCCTTCAAGGCCTCTTGTAGCGAGAGAGTCTCCTTAGCGAACAGTTTTTGTTGAAGCTCTTGATTCTGGAGTCCGCAGACTAAGCAGTCTCATAGTCTCTCCTCCAAATCCGTGAAATTGCAGAGTCGGGACGATTGACGAAGAGCGGCAATGAATTCTGTTGCAGACTCGCTGGGTTGTTGCTCCCGCTGCTCAAAAGCATGCCTCCACGCTATAACAGATAACTTGGGCTTGAAGTGGTCTCATAGCTTTTTTTTCAAGTCCACGTAGGTGACTGACTCGAGTGGCGCCAGGGCGACCATGTTCTCTGCAATGTCGAAGGTGGTGGGGCCGCACACACAGAAGAGTGTTGTGGCCTTCAATCCATCTTCGGCGACCTGTTGGTGCAGAGCTAATTTTTGACATGGGAGATGTAGGATGCCCATCTCTCCAGATGAGTTACATCAAATTCTTCAAGCTTCCCGACCTTCGCCATGGTGGTTTGTTTCTTCGTTCAATGCCTTGCGCTGCTGGCTTCTGTGTAGGCCCTAGGACGATCCTTAGGGTGTGGTCCACCAGGAGAAGGGCGGGATATAAATACAAAAAAATACAAACTGGTCTCCAGCGTGGCTTGCTGGCAGACCGAGGCAGGAGAACATAATTCCTGTCAGACTCTGTGCTGACCTCACCCCTAGTGACTTCAAGCTCTCTCAATGAAGCAACACATCCCACCTTCGTTGCCACTGTTATATCTTTGGTTGTTTAGGCATTGAATGAGGCAGAGTGTTGAAACAGCAACAAGTTTATTAACTCAGAACAGAAGCAGCCCTAAAGGCTGCTGCACAGCTATTTATACAGTTAGCCTCTAGGTGGCAACCAATAGGTTTAAAGTAACAGTTTCCCGCCCCAAACCTCATTATCAGCTTGGAGACAGCCAGTCTGGCTTTCAGTAACAGCAACTGTTAAACAATACAGCAATGTAGATCAGCCATTAAGCAAGTGATTGAAAACAGTTGTGGCCAATACATTACAAGCTGGTGAGCATTCCTTTCACTTTTCAAAGAAACATTTTTCTTTTTTCAATGCTAAATGTCTTTAATGCCACCTAAGTTTCATTTGCATGTTTACAATTACATCAAATTGCTGACTGATACTCAGCTTGCAATCCACTACCAGTCCAAGTAACTTTTCACAAGTACATTTGCCAGGACAAATAGCCCCCATTCTTTGTTTCCTATATGAATATCTCTCTCTCTCTCTCTCTCTCTCTCTCTCTCTCTCTCTCTCTCTCTCTCTCTCTCTCTCAGTGTGTTATGCTTACATTATTTTTGCAGTCTATTTAACCTCCCCCCCCACACACACACATTAATAGCAGTGTGGCACAACATATTCTTGACAAATCCATGCTGACTTCTCCTGGTGCTTGTTTTCAAATTACTTTCTTTGATCCCCTTATGAACGCCTCTATTTTTTTCAGTTGTCAGAGTCAATCTGATCTATCTTTCAATCCTTCCTTCTGACCTTTTTTTTTTTAATGATAGAACGTTTATCCTTCCTGCAGAAATCAGATATTTGAACCATTCTTTGGGATTTTTCCAAAGTAAATATATAAAGCGTCTGTGAGACCTTCAGCCAGTACCTTCAGTATAAATGCAGTTCATCTGGCCATAGTGATTTACACTCTCTAAAACTAAACAGGTATTTTCTGACAATGTTTCTCTCACTCTTTAACTGGAACTTCAGTCCTGTATTCACAATTGCCAGGTAGAATGCACATTTTGCTGTTGACCAAAATAGGAACTGAGTAGGGTTGCGCAAAGTGTTCCATGCGCAAACCATTCTCTTCTTGGAAGAGCTGTTTTCAGGTGGCCGATGCCTGAACCAAACCATAAATGTTTTTGGATGTTTTGTTCAAGACTGAAAATTAAAACAGATATGCACCAAAAGAGGATGTCTGAGTAGACACGTTTAGGGTGCTGCCTTCTGTTTTAGATGTTATAATTGGAAGATATTTTGTCTCTTGAAAATGGGTTATTATCTTTTAAATTACCCAGTTTGGACCAAAACAAGAGGAAGGGGTCAAGTTCTTTCTACTGTTAGCTAAGACTGAGTGGGTAGGCAAGTGGTTATCTGAGTGGGAGTTTCGGAACAGAGCAGTATGTAAAGAGCCCATGGCCTAGGGGAAAGCCATTCTATCTCTAGCTGCTGTTGAAGAAAAAAATGGAGAGCAAGCTACAGAGAAATAAATTGCCTCAGTGAATCACTGTACTCGGTACATCTACTGGAGATGTGATGAATAGTGGTAAGTAGTTGATTGTCAGCCTGTCTCTGAGGCAACATCCACATCCACAACTTCATTTTCTTTTGTTTTCTTTTAATTCCAGCTTTCATTTACTGAAGTGGGGTAAGTAGAGGTTTTAGATAGAGAGACACAGACAGAGAAACAGGCACACAGAGAAAGATTCCTCCACTCCCTTCCACTTCATTGTTTCTTAAATTCAATCTCTTTTGAGTTTAAACAAGGTTTTGTCTCTTAAAAACAACAACAATACTCCAGTCAATTGAGCCTTGATTTATGGGAACTAATTCTTCCAATTAATTATTGTTATAAAGACATGCACACACATTATATAGAGCCCCTTTTCTGTCTTAAAGCTTTTTTCCTCTCAATCATGCCCACTCTGTTTAGGACTGGTTGGTTACATTTCTCTCCAGTAAAATTCTACTGAACAAAACATGGGTGGAAGAGATAGGGATTAGTGGAAGGGTAGGCATTGCCAATGCTGGTCAAGAGAAGGGGAGGGCAACTGCTATAAGGCTTGGTATTAGTGTCATGCCAACTTCTCCTGGCATGCTGCTATAGATAAAGCTGAGATACATCCCCCAGCTGGGAGAGGAGCTCTTCCCCTCTTGTACAAGCAGAGGAGGTATGAGTGGTGACATTTTACACTTGCTGGTCCCCTCTAGCTTATTAACTACTTAGGGGTGGGAGCTTAGAGGAGGAGAAGGTGACACACACACCCCGGAAATAGAGTCCTTGGAATGTGATGATAATCCAGACATGCCAGGAGATCAGCCACTACAACCAAGATAGTTGTGTTGTGGGCCTGAGGATAATATAATAGGGGAACATTTCAAATTTGTTATACAGTATGTTACGCAGTCTGCAACCATGGATCAGCAGTCTGAAAGACACGAAGCATCTTTTAACTTTGTGGGTATCTGTTTAGGCATAATTCAGGCATCCTTTCCATGTCTAGACAGCTCATGTTGCCAACTAGTCACAAGCCCCTGTTCTCAAACTGAGCAAGAAAGCCCTGTCTGCACAGTGATTGAAGAAGGCAGCGGGAAACAAGAGATTGGATTTTGGTGTCTCCTCCATCTGGTTGTCATTAACTATTAGATCTCATTATCTCTTATTTACTGTGTAATAGTGAGACTAGGTTGAAAGCAATCTGATCCTGTAAACTCTAGCACTTTCATGATGCACAACCCAGACACAGGTGGGTACTGATTTATGGCAAGGTGCTTTAAGTGACATATGGCAGATTAAATTTGTGTGTCTGAACCATGAATTGGTGTTCTGGGCAGCCAAATCTTAATCGTGACTTCATGTTCAAGGACAGCAGGCCCAGTATCCAAAGCGGCCCAATATCCAGAGGACAACCTGTCAGATGCCACCTTAAATTGCACTGCTGACAAACTGCATCTGATTGTGTGAATTCCCCCCTCAAGGGGGGAACAGCCCAATTAGCACCACAATTGTCATTGATGCTGTTATGGATAAATGTCATAAGATCACAGTTGTCTCCATCAGAGTGTGAAACGGAGGCAGGTGCTAGATCAATAGCAGACCTAACTGCACCAGTTGCAGCGTGAAGATTGTAAACATGTTATACATGCAAGGAAACAAAAAATATCTCTGAATTAGATGTCTTCTACAAGGAAGAGGGTGTCAAGATCCAAGGAAAACCTGACTGCAGATAACTATAGGAAATATATGAAAACTCTCTTTTCTTACAAAGAAGGTATTAATGAAATACTGACTAGAAGGATGTTTGAACTTCTACATATTCACTGTTTTCTTAACTATGAAGTTTTAACAAATAGACATGAATACCAAATATGTATTCACATTTGTAGAAATATGTGTTTAATTTTGTATCATGCAAATTCTGTGTCAGCTTCTGTTCACTTAGGGATTCACTGAAATAAACAGTTTGGGCAAAAGTGCCTAAGTTTTGCATAGCACTGTATGTCTATGGAGATTCTCAGTCATCTAAATCGTGGTTGTCCCAAAGGTAATTTTTTAAAAGACAACTGGACTTTCTTTGTTTGTCCTTGAAGATGTTTCGCTTCTCATCCAAGAAGCTTCTTCAGTTCCGGGCTGCTGGACTGTTTCTTTAGAACTGAAGAAGCTTCTTGGATGAGAAGCAAAATGTCTTCAAAGAAAAACAAAGAAAGTCCAGTTGCCTTTTGAAAAAGCACCTTGGGGACATTCTATTGTATGGTCAATAATAAAGGATGAATGTTGAACATAACATATCAATTCACCTGATCACACTCTGAGCAGGGCATTTGCTCACTGGAGCAAAGTCATGTAATGAATTCCTGTCTTACATCACCTAAGAGATGTACATTGGAAGAGATTCCATGTAGGTCAATTAGTATATAAAACTTGGACTGGTGACTCTACACATCTCATTATTCAAGAATGTTCATTATATTGGAGAGCATCAAGAGAGTTTATTTCATTTGTGCTCATTTCCACCATTTCTGTGAGATATAATTACATGAATAATATAAGACACACAATATGAAATTGGATAGCTGCATGAAAACTTGGGATCTAGAAAAATGAGATTTTGGTGCTGTTTGCTTTTCAAAGAACCGATCAAAATAAGCCAAGAATAACTTTGGTTGCTTGGTATCATTGTTGCTTGATTTTCTTGAACTTGGGCATTGCATTCTCTTGGAAGGGCTTTGAAATACATTTAAATATTCAACAATGCTCCATGCTTACTGGCATGCTGGGAGGGGGGGGAGGAGGAATCCAGTCTGCCATGCTCCTTTATTCTGTTACTGCAGTCCATAGTTCATTTAGTTGCAAAGATTTATTTGAATTTGTTCCTTTAACCTATTTTATTTCATTTCTTCCATTACTTTACAACATCAAGAATAAAAAGAGTTGTTTTAAGGATGTGTGCATGATTCATAAGTTCTCTTCTGTTTACTTATTGTGTAAATATATTTTTTATTTAGGATATTTATTTTTCTAATTTATATTATATATAAATTATGGCTACCAAGCCTCTTGATGTGGGTGAAGAAAGTTGGCTTGAAACTCAACATTAAGAAAACCAAGATCATGGCATCCGTCCTTCTCAATTCCTGGCAAATAGATGGGGAAGAAATGAAGGTGGTGACAGATTTTATCTTCCTGGGCTCCAAGATCACCACTGATGGGGACTACAGCCAAGAAATTAAAAGACACTTGCTCCTGGGGAGAAAAGCTATGGCAAAGACATCACCCTGCCAACAAAAGTATGTATAGTCAAGGCCATGGTTTTCCCAGTTGCAATGTATGGCTGTGAAAGTTGGACCATAAGAAAGGCTGAGCGCCAAAGAATTGAGGCCTTTGAACTATGGTTCTGGAGAAAACTCCTGCGAGTCAGCTGGACTGCAATGCAATCAAACTGGTCAGTCCTAGAGGAGATCAACCCTGACTGCTCTTTAGAAGGCCAGATCCTGAAGTTGAAACTCAAATACTTTGGCCACCTAATGAGAAGGAAGGACTCACTGGAGAAGGGCCTAATGCTGGGAAAGATTGAGGGCAATAGAAGAAGGGGACGACAGAGAATGAGGTGGCTGGATGGCGTCACTGAAGCAGTAGGCGTGAGCTGGTAGAGCACAGGAAGGCCTGGAGGAACGTTGTCCATGGGGTCGCGATGGGTTCGACACAACTTCGCAACTAACAACAACAAGCCATAATTTATATATAATATAAATTAGAAGAATAAATATCCTAAATAAAAATTATATTATATTTCCTAGTATAGGGTTTTTTTTCCTGAGTACTTCCTTTGTTTTCTCTTTCCTTTTGCAATATTTTTGTTTTAAGGGCAGAAAAAAAATGAAAATCTGCAGATGAAGCTTCAAATATTGGTGGAAGATAGTCCATCTTTCTCTGCAAAATTACATTTGGGCATAGATAACACAGATTTAGAAGAGGAGGTTTATTTTAATGAATTGGTTGGAATAACTTTAATCTTTCCTACCAGCATGACTTTGTAGCTTAGAAGAAATAGTTCCTGATTCCCTATAATGAGAACAACAAACAAGCATATGGCTTAGGGATTCCTTAGAACCATCTCCGCATGGGTGTAAGCACTGCTGAAAAGGAATGTTTTCATATTGTGCCCACAGAATTACACACAATAGAATTAATGTGTTTTTTCTTATTGCTTCAGGCTAGTGGTTGTCCAGATTTTTGTAGCCCAAGAATTTGCTTAGATACCTATGGTTTCCCCTGGCCAAAATATCTGAAATTATTTTCAAGTATGAGTCAAATTGTTGTGGATTTTATTTCTGCAGCCAAAACTGCAGCCGGTTATAGCTTGATAACTTCTAGAATGCAGTCTTTAATTTTAAGTTTACGGGAATGCATTTGCTGCTTCAGGCATATCCCCTGGTGTGTCTTTCTTACCTGTTGATATTTTGCCATCTTTCTTTAGCAGCTAATATCCTAATTCATTTCTTAGTATTTTTCAAAGTTAATTTTTTATTCAAACCTCACCTGATCCTGAGCTTTAACTTTTCTGATACACTTTCCTATTCTGTAATACCTATATCTATTTCTCATTGGTCACCCTTTCTCTTTCCATCTCTTTAAATGTCCCCTCTCCCACCAGATCTTCAGTAAAATTTCTGTGCCCCTATAGCGATGTTTCTAAGCATCCTTCATTTTTCCTCTTGCGTAACTGGAAATCCTTTAAAAGCATTTCCATTGTGCTTTTAGTATCTCCTTTTTCGGGAATTCTTAAAAGGTCCTTGTGATCACCTTTCCCCATAGTATCTTCTGTTATGGAATTTATTAAAATCCAAATTAAAAAAAAAACCAATTCAAGATACATGTTTAATTACTCAAGTTTTATTTTTCTTCAAAATAAAGAACTTCCTCATTACTCTATAAATCGGTGTTCAAGTTATTATTTGATAACTTGATTTGAGGCAAAGGACAGAGAAACATATTAATGTTTCAGTGGTTGCTCAATGAGTTGGAATTGAGCATGGTTTATAAAAATAAGCTGATTTAACCACAAAGCGTAAGCTAAACCTTTAAAAAAGTGCTATTTTTTTCTTAATAGTCATTCCAGGCTAATTAGCATTAATAGACCCTTTCCCCCTTTTTGGCAGTCAAAGTTACTCCCCCTTGCAGACTGGGTCCATAGTATTTGCCTTTATCTGAGAAATTACTTAGGATAAGAGAAACTAGCTGCATCTGTTGCTTATCTCTCTTTAACAGTCACTATCATACAGAGACTTTTTGCAAAAGCAACAATTCTACCAAAAAAGTGGAACATATGCAGTTGGCTTTACACAACATGCTGCTTTTCTGCAAATCTTCTGAGAAAATATTTCTTGTTTTCTGAATATTGGGGGGGGGGGGAAACCTCCTGATTATGTGGTACAAAAATGGTTGTATCTGTCTGACTAAATACAGTATTCAGTTTCTTAAATTCAGGTTACCCTAACTTGCTAAATGATTAAGTTCTAGTTCAGGGTCTGAAGTTGTGGCAGTCTGTCTGACTAAATACAGTGTTCAGTTTCTTAAATTCAGGTTACCCTAACTTGCTAAATGATTAAGTTCTAGTTCAGGGTCTGAAGGCTGTGGCAGTCTGGATGGGGGGCAGGAAATAAAATATCAGACTTTAACCCAAGCAAAATCAAATGGATATGGATTGGGGATTACTCAGTGCAGGAGA
Source organism: Protobothrops mucrosquamatus (assembly GCF_001527695.2). Classification (NCBI taxonomy): domain Eukaryota; kingdom Metazoa; phylum Chordata; class Lepidosauria; order Squamata; family Viperidae; genus Protobothrops; species Protobothrops mucrosquamatus. Next base: position 373,462 of record NW_015388454.1, read on the forward strand.
TTTTCTTCCTGGGTAAAGCTGGACTGCCTCAAGTCAGAATTAGTATGCAGTCTGGGGATCTGCCTGGACATGCGATTCCTGCTTGAAAAGCAGATTGCTATCGTGGCTAGGACAACCTTTGCACAACCCATCTATTTGTCAGTTGTCTCACTTCCTCTATTAGGTGTCCCAGGTCATGATCACTTGTGACTTGGAGTCGTTTTGCCTGAATTCCTGCAATGTATTTTTACATGGGTCCTTAAAAACCCATGAAAACTTACAGCTAGTCCAGAATGCAATATTACAGATAGTTATGGGCATACCCAAGTAACACCATTACTGTTGAACTGCAGTGATTACTGGTTACGTTATGGGTACATTTCAAGATGTGACTGTCACCTAGAAAACCGTACATGGTACAGACTTGGGATTGTTCGAGGAATTATCCATCTTCCATTATCTTTGCTTGCTCAACAAAATCAGACAGGGTTCGTATACTCCAGATCCTAGTATTAGGATAGTAGTACCATGTACTAGGATCTTAAAAGTCTATTGTCTTCTCTATTGCTGTGCCTAACCTATGGAACATCTTCCTGAGATTGGAGTGGCTTAGAGCTTGGCGGCATTCAGAAAGACTCTGAAGATATGTCTCTGCTCTCTACCGCTTTTATTGTATTGTACTGCCAATATGTGTTAGTAGGTGTCTTATTGTGAATTATTGTGCCAGTGCTACAGGTGTTGCATATATTTCTACCAGTTTGTTGGATTTTTATTATTGATAAAATGTAGTATGACATCCTGGATAAGATTTTGCTTTTATTTGTGTTCTGCAATTGATTTTAATTGTGCTAATGTGCTCTGTTCTGCTTGTTCTTGTTCTGATCTGGTTAAGGGCATTCTAATAAGTTTACAAAGCATATTTGATTTAGTGAATTTCCCAGGAGATACTGGTTTGCAACTTTTAGGGCTTTAAGTTGCATTTGCTCAGTTTAATTGACACAAAGAAGTTGTTTTTCTCATCATCCCTGCAGGGACTATCCCTCTAGATCAGGGGTGTCAAACTGCCGGCCCACGGGCCAGTTGCATCATATGGAGGCTGTGTCCATCCTAGCTCCGTCAATGCAAAAAAAGTCACAATATGTCGCGACACGTCACATGACGCGGCGAGTTTGACACCCGTGCTCTAGATGATTGAGCCTGAGAAATGTTGGATTGGCCATTGTCAAGGCAAACAGCAACCATTTCCTAACATTGTGATATTAGATTATGGCAGGAACAGAGTAAATGGTGAGCTGGCTATACGTTTGATATATGAGTGTTACTTTAAAAAAAACAAATCAAAGTACATATTTCAGAGGTGTACAGTGATTTCCTCACTGCTGGAGAGTTTTGTGGCACCCTAGAGAGTAACTAACTCATTGGGTCTGAGCTTTTGGAAGCAAAGTCAAATTCCTTTGACACTTGAAATGGATTGAGAAGGAAGTAGGGCAAGAATATATTTTAATAAGTTGAACTTTACTGGAAGGAAACCTGAGTTAACCTGGAGCCATTTTGAATGAGGCTCAAAAACACTGAAATATGGTTACAAATCTGTTCTCGCTTTCTGGAAATAAACCCTACTGGACTTTTTGGAATTTAGATCCCATCAAGTTGCACTGGTAATCATTCTAGCAATGGACGTGAAGGATGTATTATCGGTTTCTCTTTATCACAAGTACGTAGTAATATCTCGTCGTTAAAACCTTAAATACCTATCTATCGTGTAACAGTTGATTAGTAACGGAAATAAGTAGTGACATAAAATTCTCAGGTCCTCTTTCGGACAAGTCAAAAGACTAGGTCTAAGATTTTCTCGAACTAATCTTAACACGATTTCTGGGACGGTAAGATTAATATTTCTGTTCTTTTGTTGTTAGTTCAGGTTTTTGACACATGTAACTTTTTATTGTTTTGTTTCATTTTTATATTTAATGTATTATATCTCCAAAGAAGCTGTTCTACACACACACACACGTATATTTGAATTGGTGAAACTATCATGGATCATTATTTTGATACTATATTATAAAATCACTGTACATATTGTGCAGATGGCAACCCACATACATTCTTGGTGAACATATGACAGATTGAGAACTGCCATAATTCCTACAAATAAAAAAAAATGATACCTTGATAAAGTGTAAAGCAGTTCATTTTCTAACAAAAATCTAAAATGTTTATTCCAAATGGTCTGAATATGATTCCTGCCTCTGAAGTGCTTATTATAGGAAAATGTCAAATATTCTGGAAACATGAATCCATTGCTGGTGTTCATTCTGCTCACGTGAGAGAGAAAAATAGGGAGATAACATGTCCATAATATGACCTAGTGTAAGTCTCATTTCCAACCTATAAATAACAAAGGAACTAATCAATATGGTAGATAAATATGGGACTTTGATGGCATTTTGTGTTCAAATGAGTAAAATCCCTTGAAGCTTCTCAACTGAATAAGTCCAGAGGTCCAGACAGAGAAACATCCATGCCATGTCTCTTCCCCACTCGTGGCCAAACTCATTGGTATATTTCCATGTTCTAAACACTATCATCATCATCATCATCATCATCATCATCATCATCATCATCATCATCATCATCATCATCAATTTATACATATTTATATAGTCATCCACATCACAGATTTGTAATTCTGGGTGGTGTCCAATAAAAAAAGACAATAATAAAAACTAACAATTTAAAATTCAACAATTAAAACACAAAGTTGTTAATAACAGAGAAGTAGAAAGAGTTATTGTTATGGACAATAAAGTTATCTCACTAATTCACCACTGCTTTGAAGCAGGATTCTATAGAATGGCCCAGAGAGGTCGAAGGAACTCATATCTTTATACACTTCAGACATTTCAAAACAATCAGGCCTGCTATGGCCACTGCTCTCGCCTCCATCTTGCTCTGCCCCACATAATTCTAGAAAATTATGAAATTTCTTTCTATAGTCTGAAGGCCTTCTCAAATTGTTAAAGATATGAGTTTTATTATTTCTATTTATTTATTTATGTTTATTATTAACCTTTCTGAATTTCTGATGGCAATTTAAGATTTTTTTTCTTCTTCTTTTAGAGACAAGGGGAATGCTAAGACTCCCTGTTAAATTCTGGGCGACCTTTAAGGCCAGTCTAGGATATTTGAAGGACTGTCTTATTTCTTGTTCATATGCCCTAAACTAGGGGCCTTTCAGTGGGAATCTGATGGTTACATCTATCAGAAATGTTCTTTCAGTGATAAGATATTTTGAAATTCATCCTGTCATTCTATGGCTTAGAGATCACATGTTTCTTATTCGTTATTATGGCTGAATTGAATAATTTTGATTATTTCTTAAATCATGTTAGCTACGGTAGCAGTTTGTTGTTTGAGTAAAAAAGAGCATATTAGTGAAACTGAATTATAAAAACAACAGTTATTCATTTTCTTGCTTTCTGACTCATTTGAGGCAATGTTTCCTAACATTGCTGGTTGAGCCCCAATACTTGATTTTGCAATAGCTCCCATTGTTAAAAAAAAAAAAAAAAGACAAAACAAAAACAAACTGTCAGACGGCTGTCAACAGTTGCTTGCATAAATGCTGTAGCTCCCCTTGCAACAAGGTGTTGCAAGTCCCACTTGTTAATACTGTACAAAATCCAAGAATTCATATTGCATTGCTGGAATTAATGTTATAAGAGAAACCATGCCGTGTTGAAAAACTTGGCTCTTATTGATAATAAACAGATTCTTATTATTGTATTATTATTTAATACAAAGTGCAGCCTTTGAAGCCAATTTGTCTTCTGTTCACTGATGAGATACTGCAGTGGCCCCCAAACTTTTGGGCACCAGGGACCAGTTCCATGGATAGCGTTTTTTTCCATGGACTGGAGGGGGTGTGGTTTTGCATGCTGCCTGCATCCACAGATGGGGCTTCGCTTGTTTGCGTGTCCCAGTTTCTGGCATGCTGGACCAGTGACGGTCCTGTCTGGCCCCCAACCCCTGGGGACTCTATGACGTGTCCACGTTGGATAACAGACGGACGTGGTCCGAGTTTTAATTCTATACTTCATGGGAAGGTCTTTTTGTCAAAACATCGTCAAACGAAAAGACAGACATGTCACTCAAGACTATGTCTTCATGATATGGTAACAAGTCCAGTTTAGGACGAAGACCCTTCAAAAGATAGCCAGTCTCTACTTCCTTAGCTATAATGGGATCTGCCAGATCAAGTGATCAATAGTTGTAGAAAGAGAATAATGCATGTGGAAGTTGGTTACTTGTAAGATGACCAGGATTAGAGCAGCAAGCATTTAATTTTATACCTACTTTCTCCAACTTGCTGTTTTCCAAATACATGGGATGGATGTTTTTTAAAATTCTAGAATTTGAAGTGTTAAACATCCACATTGGAAAAGATTACAATAGCATTGGTATTAAATACAAATGTTGTCTGCTTGAGAACTGGACAAGTAAATGGATAGTCTAGAATACTGCAACATGGATCATTTCTCTCCCTCACATATGTACTTTATTTCTATAGTTGTAGAGAAGCATGTGATAATTGCATTACCTGATATAAGTTTCTAGAAACATTATATCTTTAAAATTAAGGGGTTTCTTTCTTTTTACATATTATGAAAAATAGAGGCTTGGTCATGGTTAAAGGACTAAACATTTCCTGGGTTAAAAAAAAATAGTTTTCTGCAAGGAAGTGTAAATATCGAAATTATGCAAGTACATAATGTTCATTCATACAAGAATAATTCATAAGCAGATTCATTGAATGTGTGGCAGATTTGACTGCCAGAATGATAGTCAGAATTTTTGGCTGGGATTTTTGAAATGAACGTTCAGACCAAATTGGAGTACAAATAACATTTTAATGAATGGGGTGTTTATTTATTCCATTCTTTGATTTAAGAGTGGGGCATTGTGGGCAGATTTCAACCTTAGCTTATAATTGTTTAAAGATAATGGTCTATTTGCACCCGTTCCTGGCTCATTTCTTGCATTTCAGTTCCCAACCGTGATTTCTTTGCTAGAAATCTCTTTTAATCAGTCCTTTAGTAATGTTGCTACTTGCCTGCCAAAACAGCTATTTTCATCTATAATGCTTAAAATTATTTTTGCCACCAAGCTTTTGGATATTCAGAAATTTCTTCTTTACCTGCATGGATAAATGTTTTCCTGCAGGTGCTTTGCATGTGTCTTCCTTCCTAAGAACAATGTACGTCAATGTGGCAAATTCCACAGCCACCCCAATCTTTCCACTCCTGAGGGAAATTGCTATTCTGCCATTGGACCAGGAAATATTAATGGGTGCAAACATTTCTAAGAAGGTGTCACATCTTCTTGTGTGTGTTTTATTATAGCCCTGCAAATATGACTCAGTTTGAAAGATAGCCGAATAGGGAACGCAAAGGGAGAGAAACTGTGAAAAAAAGAAGAGAATAAAATAGACTCACCAAAGCTACTGTAATTCAAAACAAGGCGAAATCAGGTGGTGTGCTTTGGCTAATTTTCTTATTCAGCTATTGATCCCATGGCTGCTCCAGAGTCTATTAGCAGTCAGCCAGTGAAAATATTTCCCATCGGGGGCTCTGACCTGAGACGGGGGTGAATCTATAGCAATTTGTTCCAACAGAAGAAAGCTTTTTCCTTTGATTTGTATTCCAATTTGCACCACGTATGGAGGGGGCATTGCATGGGGGGAGGTTTGCTGGTGGGGCTTGTCAAACCTGAGCTAGGAAAACAGCCAAACAAAGCCCAGTTAATACTTAAGAGCTTTGTACCCTTTCACTCTTTGTCCCTCGTTATTAAGCTTCTGCATCTGCAGGTACATGTCTCCCAGCAGTGCTTTTAAGTTCTTTGTCCCAAAATGCCACAGTTCTTCCTTCCTCTGCTTTTCTATCAGTTTGACACCATCACATCATAGCCCTGGCTGCTAACATTTGCCAGCCCTGCAGGGGAAATTCCTCTGGAGTCTACTGAGACCCATTTTGGGTTGAGTCACAGGCACTGGCAACTGTGGAAATAGCATTGTTTGAAAAGAAACCGAAATGAGACTGAATTTTGTATTTTACATTATATTTGGTTGATTTGTTCCCTTTCCCCTGCCTTTCCAATCAACCAAGCATCTTCACTAGTTAATTGTCGGGGATTCTCCAGATCTGGCCAAGTTCTCCCAACATATGTTTGATCAGAACACTTTTGTGGATAGTAATCATTTGTTTGATGATTCAAAGAGTAACATTTCCATTTTGTCCTCTGAGACATATATCACAAAAGCAGAAGGAAAAAACATTAATAGATTCCCCCCCCCCCCTTTTTAGATGATGTTTTCCATCACTTGTGATACATCAGTTCTAGCTGTAGGACTGCAAGTCAGTAAGATGGCATTCCACATGCTTTCCCCACCCAAAAAAAAACAACCCTAAGGAAAAAAATCAGAAGATTTGAGGAAAAAGAACATGAAATAAGCATAAGTGGGAAATAGGTAGGATACCTTCCATTGAACTATTTGACACTATTTCACTTAGCACTGAACTATTTGACAAAAGGGCTGATAGAAAAAGGAAGACTACATTTGGAAAGGGAGGGGAACAAATAAATACTTTGAATCGTAAGTCCAGTTAGTTTTTCAAATCAAACTTTTATATTCTTGATTTAGCCATAACTTTCAGGGAACTGGTCTAAATTCCAGGGAGAGTTGTAAACTCTGACTTTAGGAAAGAGTTTGTGAGTTTATGAGGTTTTAAAGCAGTCAGAGCAAGAGTCCCCTATAGGGACTGATGAGGAGAAGAGTGGAAGTACTGACATTTTATCATGTTTAAGCAATTTTTTAATAGTGCCTGGTCTAGAAATTGTGCGGTTGCTGTTTTTATGGGTTACTGAAAACATGCGCTTGTGTGTGTGTTGGTGAGTGAGTGAGCAAAAGAAAAAAGCAGGTAGATTATTGAAAGAAATCACAATTGCTCTGTTCCTCCAGAAAGGATGTTAAAAGTGTAAATGCTGAGGAGAAAGATTTATTCATTTTGGTCACTCTCAGAGTTTGGGAAATACGGTATAGCTGCAATATAGACTTGCTATTTTCAAAGCAATGGGGAACAATGAAACTCCAAGTGATACTTGCTTTGTAAGTGCCATTGATTGTATCCCACCAGGAGCACAAGCTTTGCATTGCTCGCCACATAATTGATCCAATAACTCTTAGAATCTTGCTTTGAGAATGACCAGTCCCTAAACTTCTAATGGGAAATAAAATGACCCATCTGCTGCACTTGAGATTAAAGAGACCAACCTCTATTTGCATTTTATTTTTTTTTGTCAGTATTAAATATCACTTTGTTTATTTCTCTGCTAGTTTGATAGAATAAGAGCAGTTCTTCAGGATTTGTAATAATACGACTCCTGTTTATTGACATGACAGTCTCTCACAGTTCAGAAAGGCAATTATTGTTTTATGGATCTCTGGCCATGGAGAATTTTTAGATATCGTCCTTTTACAGGTTCTGAGATTTCTTGTGAGAAGATAAGCTGAAGATTTGCTGAAGATTTCTATTGTGTTGGGAATCTGGTATGTGAATTTAGCATATAGTGCAGTGGTGGCGAACCTTTTAGCGACCGAGTGCCCAAACCGCACCCCAAAACCCATTTATTTATTGCTGCGTGCCGGGTGGGCGTGGCTGACTGGGTGGGCGTGGCCTCGGGGTCACAACCATAATAAAAAAAAACTTTGTTCCCAAGAATTTTTTTCCTAGCAGCCAGCACCAGGCAGAAGAGCGGAGCCCCGGAGCCGTTTCTGCCCACGTCTTTCTCATTCTCAATTCTCTTGCCCGCGTGTTGTCTGCACCCCACCCCCCAATTGTTCTACGCTTCGCAGCCCAGGGAGTGAGATTCACACACACCCCGCCTCAAAGCCCTGCTCTTCTGCCTGGTGCTGGCAGCTCCATCATCTGCAGCAGCCGAAACAAGAGGCTGGTCACAGCAGCCCATTAATCTTTTTGCTGCATCGGCACCTGGGAGCTTGCTATTTCCCCCCCGCCACCCAAAAATCTATGTCGAGGTGCAAACCCAGCTCATGTGCCTTTGCTCAGGAGGAGCAACTTATTATGGTTGTGAACTAAGCCGTAATAAGAGAAGTTTTACTTCTCGCCGATTTATGGGGGGGAGGAAGCCCTTGCCCAGCCTGGGCACATCCACTCGACGGATCTCATGGGGGTGGCTTCTGCTGCTGCTCTGACCAGTCAGCAGGGAAGCAGGAGGAGGTGGAGGGGCAGCCGGGGTCTGGAGCCACCTCAGCTGCTCACTAGCAGCCTGAGGCAGCAGATTCGCGTACCAGCTGCCCCTTCTGCTTCCCTGCAGGGCTGACCAGTCAGAGCAGCAGCAGAAGCCACCCCCATCAGATCCGTCGAGTGGATGCACCCAGGCCAGGCAAAGGCTTTTTTTCGGCTATCCCAGAGCGATTTCCGCCCGCGCCAATGGGGCTCTGTGGCCAGTCCGCCATTATGCAGGACAGCCAGCATGCTGTGGCTGCTGACGGACACCGTCGGCCCCCATGCGCTTGCTGGCTTCTGTATGGTGGGGGCGATAGTGTCAGGCAGCAGATCTGGAAGCAAAGCTCTGCTGACCATCCTCGTGCTGGTGGCGGCGGCTGCGGGGGAAGGCAGGATCTGGCATGCGGGTACCCTTTGCCGCTGCTGCCACACATTGTCCCGTGTGCGCCTCCAGGTGGGGAGGGGAGGGCGTCTGCCACAGCTCACCTTCACCCGCCACTGCCCCCACCAGCGTGAGGATGGTCGGCAGTTTTGCTTCCAGATCTGCGGCTGGCCAGGCTTGGCGATGCAGGGATCACGCCGCCGCCTCCTGCCTCTCTGTGTGGTTGGCCAGTCAAGGGGCTCAGAGCAGCAGCCGCCACCCCTGTCAGAGCCACCCTGTAGACAGGACCTATACCAGGTGAGAGCTCCTTTCCGGCTGTCCCGGGGCTGTCTCCGCTCAAGCCGATGGGGCTACACTGCGGAAGGGAGATGGCGGCTCTGATTTCACTCACTCTCCCGCCAAAACTGCTCCTTTTATATGTTCCCTCACCCCGCCCAGCTATTGCAGCTGTTCCCGGACTGCGCATGCGTGGAGAGGGGGAGGGGGGAGGAGCCCAGAAATGGCGTGCGTGCCCACAGGAATGGCTCTGCGTGCCGCCTGTGGCACGCGTGCCATAGGTTCGCCTCCACTTATATAGTGTGTACAAGTATGCAACTCTAAAGCACCTATCAGTTTGTCCAGAAACAAACTGTACGTACTCAAACCTGTCAATTGGAAAATTGAGATTTCTGATTCTTTTGTTGGCAATGTTACTACCAAGAATTTCTTTGCAGCACAGAAATATCCAATGTTATACACTAGTCTTCATCAGAAATATAGGAAACGTTTTTCTACTAACTTTGTACTAACTCTCTTTTGTATTATTTGCAACCTGATAACTTTAGTCAGAATATCAGAGATCAAATTGTGACTTCTTATACTCCATTTTCTATACCCGTGGTGGTGAACCTATGGCACGCGTGCCACAGGTGGCACGCAGAGCCCTCTCTTTGGGCATGTGCACCATCGCCCCAGTCCTAGGCCTTCAGCTGGGTTTTATAAAACCTTTTCGCTTTAGGCCTTCGCCGCCGTGTGCAAAAAAAAAAAAAGGTTCAATCAATCGATCAATGTTAACTTCTCACTTGAAAAAAAAAGATCTCGCAAAGTTGGAATTGATTGATTGAACTTTTTAGTCCTATTCAGTCTGCTGTTATCACCGAAGCCATGCCCACCCAATGGGCCACGCCCATTCAATGGGCCACGCCCACCCGGCACCCAATGATACATAAGTGGGTTTTGGGTTGAAGTTTGGGCACTTGGTCTCTAAAAGGTTCGCCATCATTGTTCTATACCACTGGGCTATAAGGTATTATTCATAGCTATCTTCTAATATCAAATCTTTGAAAAAAGTTTAGAATAGTATTATCTGCATTTCCATTGCGCTTATAATTCTATGGAGAACAAAGCCATCAATGTCTAAAGTAGCTTCCTTTGTACTATACAAAGTTTTGTAATAACCTCTATCTTTTACATGTAGTAACATCTTCATTTACATGTTGAAATTTATTTGTCTTTGTTAATCCTTTTGCCTTTGTTAAACCATTTTAGGACAAAAGCCAGTGGCACTCCTTGATAGTTTTATCTGTGGTGAGTTCTGAAACTCTGGAAAGGCAAATGCACAGTCCTGGAAAGGATGGCATGGGGAATAACTAACATTTTTTTCTCCTTTTCCTTCTCCACTAAATATTTGAACATGTGCATTCATTACATACATCCCATGACCCAAGGATCTGTAAAATATTACCTATCTTCCTGGACTGTGATAGAGTAAAATTATGTCTCATCCCATAATCCATAGCAACTGTGCTCCCCCTTTACCAATTAAATGTATTGCAATACTCACTCTAGGTAGAGGTGATGGTGCCAACCAGCTGTATCTAGACAAATGATAGTTGATGAATAGTAATTTTTATGCACCTGGAATAACCCTCATTAGCAGGGTGACAGACATGAAACTGCTGTGGCTCTAAGCCCTCACTTAAGAATAATTTCAAAAGTGGTTTTACTGAAGAGAGTCTGTCTGATATATTGATATGTTAGGTTATTAACACCTTTGAGAATTCCATTATAACTTTAAGGAAGCTTAAAAATTGAATTAACGATCAGCTTCCTCGTACTCAAGAATTCAAGAAATTGCCTATTCCTATGTTTAAGGATGTTTGCAGGTCTAATTACAATATGTTACGTGATCTGTGAAATTGCCAGAATCCTGGAGTTTCTGGCTTTAATCATGTGAGTTGATCATAGAAAACCTATAAACTGGCTCTTTTGTTCTGGTAAAAATGGGACACTAGTTTGTCTGCTTTTGATGTGGGGGGGAGGGGGTTGGGGCGACATAGCCAATAAGGAAACTTTGAAACCAAGTCATAGCATCATAGCCAAATAGTAGCAAACAAGCCAGCCATTTCTTGACTGATGATCTGTTGCTCTGCCCCAGGTTTATTTCTGATTCACATAGACTACAAGTTTGTCCTCTGAACCATGACTTTTATTGTGTTTGCAGCTACAGTTGGGGGCAAGTTGGAAAAATAAACTGCATTTTAATAAGCTAAAGCCAAATAAACACCTTAAGGCAGATTCTGATAGATAGAAAGAAGACTTTCTGTTCCATATTTAACCTCACTGAACAAGCCCTCTGGCTCCCACTGACTTGAACTTGGTGTTCCTTTCAGATTGATGGTCTGATCTGCTTTCTTTCTCCTTTTCCTACCAGTGAAATTTAATTACAAAATTTGGAACTTTGTTCCAGCTAAAATAACTATAGTTACGTTTTCTTCCCAAGTACCTCTGCTTCCTATTAAGGAATCATGTTGGTTTCCAAGTATTTTTAGATTGCTTTCCCAGACTTGATTTCCTTTCCCTAGATTGCATGCGATTTGAGAATCACACTTCCAGCATGGGTTATTTTCCGGTAATATTTATAAACCCTTAAAGACCTTCTGATTCAGAACACCTTAAGGATTGATTCCCAATGAAGTTATTTTATGGGACTTCCGTCTTCTCATTATTCTGGTTCTTCTCTGTCCTTTCAGATGATTGTCTAATGGAGTGTGATGCCTGGAAGAGGAATTCTATCCTCATTTCCATTTCCTGGCCTCTCTTAATTCTGTTGAATTTAGTAACTAGAATGGAAGGGATCCTGGTTAGCTACCAAAGAAGATATGAAAGGCCCACATTTGGAATTGGTGTACAAGTTACATTAGTGCTTTTCTGGAAACAATCTGTCCACTGTGTATGACTTAACAAAGAGAGGGTGTCAGTTCTTGTCTTAAATGGCTGAACTGTTTTTGTGATAGCAAAAATGAAATTTATATGTACCCGTGATGAAATTCCTGTTTCTACTATTGACAATTTTTCCAAGGTTTTTTTTTCCACATTTCTTCTTTTGGTTCTTGATCATAACACATATCAGTGACACTAGAGATGAAGCTTGTATTCAGCCTTTTAATTTTATTTTGGAATTAGCATTTTTCTTTCAAGTAATCAGTGGGCTAGCAAGTATTATGAACAGGTATGAGCAGGGCTTTTTTTCTCATAGAATGCCCAGAACGGAGTTCCGGCACCTTTTTTGGATGGAACCTTGAAGGGTAGGCAAGGCGGGTTGTATGACGTGTGTGAGTTCTGGCACCATTTTTTTTTAACAAAAAAAGCACTGGGTATGAGCAGTCCATGATAGAATAAACAGGCTATGTTGAAATGCAAAGCTGCAGCTTTCGGAGTGGATTGGAATTCAGATAGGTGAGGTGGGAATTGGAGTTTTCTTTCTGTGATTTTTTTGGTGTGGTTTTGTAGATCCCTGTTTTATTCGTTTGTATTCCCTTTTTATGTTTGACGTGCATATATGCAAAGACTGACAGTGAGGGATAATGGAGGGCTGCATCAAAGCAGGTTATTTGCAGGGAGATATACCAGCCTGCTGTTTTAGATGCTAAACTTTGTATATTAAAAGGGAAGCTTGCTTTCTGGCATCTCTTTTTGCCCCTTGAAACAGCCATTCTAAACATTCAACAAAAATGGCAACTCCCATTCTGTAAGAAACAAACTAGATCACCCTTCCCTTCATGAGAAAGTAGATCTCCTTATGGTTTCATGAGATACTCTATCTGTTCCCAGTTAAATATCTACTCTGAAAAGAACTAAAGTGCACTGAACAAAAAAAAAATACAATATTGGACTGGAAAGATGACTCCTCTGCTTTCTTACCTCCCTGATGCTAGTTAATTACATTTCCACACACAATAACTGTTCTCATTCCATGGTAAGAAAGGGCAAATAAAGCCTAATACAATAAAAGTTTGCCTGTTTTTTTTAACAACAGAATGCTTTTGTGGCATTGAATAATGCTAAAGACCAGCGGTGTGGAGTTAAAATAAGATAATAACATATCCTCATCAGGATTGAAATATTCCACAGATATGCCAAGATCATACAAAAGGTTTATTTTGTCCAGAAAGAAAAAAAGAAAGACTGCTCTGCTCTTTGAAATTCTTTTTATGATTATTTTTTAAACTCCATTTTTTCTTCTGATTGTCCCCTGTCATCAGTGCTGACAGCTAATAAAATTATGCTGTTTGGACTAACATGTCCACTAAACAATGTAATCTCTACACAGTGAGAACAATGTATCACACAGGTCCTCAGGGTCCAGTAAAATTGAGTTACCGTTAGTCAGTAGAGGAGGGATGCTGAATTGAATGTAATAACATTCACTCAGCACTCTCTGGGGAGAGGCAGAATGGAGATTCAGCCCTGGTAAGGAGGAGCATGACTTATATGTAGATTCCCACTCAGTTTCTCTTAATTCATCTTTAGATTTCCTGGGCTGTTTGCTGTTCGGTGGAATACGTGTCACAGTAAAAGATGATTAATGGTACGAAAGAGATTTTTTTTCTGCTACAATTCTCTCCCTTTTGCTTCTCTGTGTACCTTCAGTTTCCTTTCTTGGCTCCCACTGACTGAAGGGCAATAGCAGTTCCAAGAAACGATGCTTTCCAAACTTGTGAGTCATAAACAAGACTTTGATTTCTGTGATGTAAACGTTCAGCTTGTAAATGTTCAGCTTATTGTTACTGTAAACGTTCAGCTTATTGTTACTGGAAAGCAAACTTTTTTAAAAGTTTTTTATGTTTAGGGTTTAGTCATGCTTTTGCTTCTGTGTACCACAAAATCAAGAAATAACCATTTGCACAAATTGTAATGTGGAATTCCATGGTAATCAATATGAACACTATCTATGCACCATACATAAATACTGAAACTGTTTTAGTAGTTAAGCAGTGGCTGTTGAAGCTGTTTAATCTTGAGGATGGAATGAGCAGTGAAATGACTAAAATTGTTCATTACCTCTTCACTGGTGGGAATATATTTGTCTTATATTGGTAGTGAGCATGTTTCTGAAAGATGAAAAAGGGCTAGCCACAACTCTAGACTTTATTTGAGTTAATCATAAATAATTGGTATCAACTGAAGAGCAGCACAATTCTAACCTGCCAAGGAAGTAGTGTGACCTTCCTATGCACTGGAAGTTGAGATTCAAAGCAGAGCCAAAATATATCTTGCATCATAGAGTTCTTCCTCCATTGGCCTCATTGTCAGCTGTAGGTCTCTTGAGATGGAATGTGTCATACTTTACTCAGCATAATACATAATGAATGGAAAGAGAATAGGTGAGTTGCCAGGAAAATAAAAGTCTCTACAGCACCAAAATGAATTTCAGAGAACAGAGAAGGGAGCTACTGAGACTCAGTGTTGTGATGTTAATAGTATATTTCCCTAGG
>NW_015388455.1:0-1063 GCF_001527695.2 Protobothrops mucrosquamatus
GGGCCCCAATGGCGAGGCGCAACGGCTGGGTAGCGAATTTGATGGGCCCCGCCACAAGCTCCCGCCCATCAATAGTCTCGACTTGCAACGGAGGGTCCACTGGAACCAGGGGGACCTTAAAATGGGCCACAAAGGCCTGGTCCATAAAGTTTAACGTGGCCCCCGAGTCAACCAGCGCATGTGCCTGGAGCCCCTCCGACCGGTTGGCCAACAACACCCGGGTGTCCAGAATCAGGTGCCGAGGGGGCTCATAGTCCACAGCCGCCGACTCCGGTGGGGCATGTGCACGTGCTTGACCCAGGGTTTCCCCTAGGCTGATCACACCGAGACTCCGGAACAGGCTTGAGCGCCCCACTCCGCTTCCTGGGACATGAGGCGGCAAAATGTCCAGCCTCACCGCAATAGAGGCACAATCCCCCTTGGCGGCGCCGCATCCGCTCCTGGGCTGTCAGACGAGGGCGCGCGGCTCCGAGCTCCATGGGCTCCTCACCCGTTGTCACAAAGCGTGGGGCGGTCCGTGGTCCTGTCGGTGCGCAATGCAGGGGTGCCGCCGCTGGCAGTGGTTCCGGCAGGGATCGACGAGGCCATCGCCGTTGAAGGCGGGCGTCGATACGCAGGCACTGGAGCACCAAAGCGTCAAGGGTCGGGGGCACCTCCAGTCGAACCAACTCATCCTGCAGGTCATCGGAGAGGCCGTCCTGGAAGGCATCCATCAACGCCGCCTCATTCCAGGCTGATTCCTGGCCGAGAAGGCGGAACTCCGCAATATAGTCCTGCAAGGCGCGCTTCCCTTGGCGGAGGTCCTTAATGCGCCTTGCTGCCGTCTGCACGCGAAGGGGGTCTTCATACATAACGCGCAGGTGCTGCAGGAAGCCCTGGTAATCGAGGAGCAATGGACTGTTTTGCAACAGCAAGGGCGTGGCCCATCGGGCGGCAGAGCCAGAAAGGTAGCTGATCACAAACGCCACCCGAGCCCGATCATCCGGAAAATCCTCCGGCCTCATTGCCATAAATAGTTGGCATTGTCCCAGGAAGGCCGGGAACTGCTCCGTCTGCCCAGAAA